>NW_026644751.1:0-128610 GCF_030020395.1 Manis pentadactyla
AAGAGAAAGGAAGAGACAGAGAGAGATATGCTAGGCTCCTTGAGAGAGACTGAGGGAGAGAAAAGAGAGAGAGAGAGAGGCTAGGCTCCCGTGAACGAGAGAGTGAGAGAGATACATGCAAGGCTCCTTTGTGAGAGAGAGAGAGAGAGCGAGAGTGATTCTAGTATCCTTTGAGAAAGAGAGTGGGATTCTAGGCTCCTTTGTGAGAAAGTGGAGAGATGAAGCGACAGAGAGTTGCTATTCCCCTTTGAGAGAGAGAGAGATGCTAGACTTCTTAGACAGAGAGAGAGAAAAAGAGAGAGATGCTAGAATATTTGGAGAGAGAGAGAAATGCTATGCTCCTTTGAGAGAGAGAGAGAGAGGGAGAGAGGGAGAGGGAGAGAGCGAGTAAGAGAGAGATGCAGGGATCCTTTGATAGAAAGTGGAGAGATACAAAGAGAGATGTATGCTATTCTACTTTAAGAGAGAGAGGACAGAGAGAGAGGGATCATAGGCTCGTTTGAGAGAGAGAGAGAGAGAAATATAGACGATATGCTCCTTGGAGAGAGAGTGAGAGAGAGAGAAAGAGAGGGAGAGAGAGAGAGCAGCGAGGCTCTTTTGAGAGAGAGAGATGGAGAGATAAAGATTCTAGGCTCCTATGAGAGAAATAGAGATACATAGACAGACATATGCTGGGCTCCTTTGAGAGAGACTGAGGGAGAGAAGAGAGAGAGAGATGCTAGGCTCCTGTGAACAAGACAGTGAGAGAGATACATGCAAGGCTCCTTCGAGAGAGCGAGCGAGCGAGAGGGATTCTATTCTCCTTTGAGAAAGAGAGAGAGATTCTAGGCTCCTTTCAGAGAAAGTGCAGAGATAGAGAGACAGAGAGTTGCTATTCCCCTTTGAGAGAGAGAGATGCTAGACTTCTTAGACAGAGAGAGAGAAAAAGGGAGAGATGCTAGAATACTTGGAGAGAGAGATATATATGCTATGCTCCTTTGAGAGAGAGAAAGAGAGAGAGAGAGGGAGAGAGCGAGTGAGAGCAAGATACTGGGATCCTTTGATAGAAAGTGGAGAGATACAAAGAGAGATGTATGCTATTCAACTGTAAGAGAGAGAGGACAGAGAGAGAGGGATCATAGGCTAGATTGAGAGAGAGAGAGAAATATAGACGATATGCTCCTTGGAGAGAGAGTGAGAGAGAGAGAGAGGGAGAGAGAGAGAGCTGAGAGGCTCCTTTGAGAGAGAGAGATGTAGAGATAAAGATTCTAGGCTCCTATGAGGGAAATAGAGATAGACAGAGATATGCTGGGCTCCTTTGAGTGAGAGAGAAAGTTTCTAAGCTTCTTAGAGAGCGACAGAGAAAGAGAGAGATGCTAGATTCCTTTGAGAGAGAGAGATAGATAGATAGATGCTTGTCTCCTTTGAGAGAGACAGAGGGAGAGAACTCTGTTGCTCCTTTCTGAGAGGGAGAGATACTAGGCTCCTTTGAGAGAGAAAGAGATATGCTAGGCTCCTTTCAGAGAAAGAGGAGAGCTAGAGAGACAGAGAGATGCTGGGTTCCTTTTAGAGAAAGAGAGACAGTGAGAGAGGGATCAGAAGCTCCTTTGAGAGAGAGAGAGGGAGAGAGAGAATATATGCTCCTAGGTGAGAGAGAGAGAGAGAGAGAGAGAGACAGATGCTTATCTCCTTTGAGAAAGAGAGAGATGGTAATCGCCTTTGAGAGAAAGAGAGAGATAGATGCTAGGCTACTTTGTCAGAGAGGGAGGGATGGTAGGCTCTTTGAGAGAGAGAGTAATGCTAGGATTTTAAGAGAGAGAGGGAGTGAGATGCTAGAATCCTTTGAGTGAGACAGAGAGATATATTCTAGGATTCTTTGAGAGAGAGAAAGAGACTGAGAGAGACAGAGATAGAGAGAGATGCTAGGCTCAATAGGACAGAGATAGGGAGGGAGAGAGAGAGATTCTAGGCTCCTTTGAGCGAAAGAGAGATATACAGAGACATGGAGATGCTAGGCTCCTTTGAGGTAGAGAGAGTCAGACAGAGAGAGAGAGGGATCCTTGGCTCTTTGAGAGAGAGCGTCAGGGAGAGAATATATGCTCCTTGGAGATAGAGAGGGAGAGATAGAGAGGGAGACAGAAATGCTTGTCTCCTTTGAGAGAGAGAGAGATAGCTGTGAGGCTCCTTTGTGAGAGAGGGAGATACTAGGCTCCTTTGAGAGAGAAAGAGATATGCTAGGGTCGTTTAAGAGAAAGAGTAGAGCGGGAGAGACAGAGAGATTCTTGGCTCCTTTGAGAGAAAGAGAGACAGAGAGAGAGGGATCCGAGGCTCCTTTGAGAGAGAGAGAGAGTATATATGCTCCTGGGAGAGAGAGAGAGAGACATAGACAGATGCTTGGCTCTTTTGAGGAAGAGAGAGACGCTTATCTCTTTGAGAGAAAGAGAGAGGGAGATGCTACGCTACTTTGTCAGAGAGAGCGGGATGGTAGGCTCCTCTGAGAGTGGGAGTGAGTGATGCTAGGTATCTCAGAGAGAGAAAGAGAGAGATGCTAGAGTCCTTTGAGTGAGAGAGAAAGAGATATTCTAGGATTCTTTGAGAGAGATTAAGAGATAGAGAGACAGAGATAGAGAGAGATTCTAGACTCATTTGAGACAGAGAGAGGCAGTAAAAGAGAGATTCAAGGCTCCTTTGAGCGAAAGAGAGAGATACAGAGACAGGGAGAAGCTAGGCACCTTTGAGGGAGAGAAAGACAGAGAGAGAGGGATCCTAGGCTCTTTGAGAGAGAGAGAGATTGAGGGAGAGAATATATGTTCCTTGGAGAGAGAGAGAGGGAGAGAGAAAGCGATAGAAAGAGACAAAGAGAGAGAGAGAGAGAGTGAGAGGGAGAGAGAGATGCTTGTGTCCTTTTAGAGAGAGAGAGTGTTTGTAAACTACTTAGAGAGAGACAGGGAAAGAGAGAGATCTTCGATTGCTTTGAGAGAGAGAGAGATAGATGCTTGTCTCCTTTGAGAGAGACAGAGAGAGAGCTCTGAGGCTCCTTTCTGAAAGAGAGACTGTAGGCTCCTTTGAGAGATAAAGTGATATGCTAGGCACCTTTGAGAGAAAGAGGAGAGCTAGAGAGGCAGAGAGATGCTGCGTTCCTTTTAGAGAAAGAGAGACAGTGAGAGAGGGATCAGAGGCTCCTTTGAGAGAGAGAGAGGGAGAGAGAGAATATATGCTCCTAGGTGAGAAAGAGACCTATAGAGTGATATGCTTAGCTCCTTTGAGAAAGAGAGAGATGTAATCTCCTTTGAGCGAAAGAGAGAGAGAGAGATGCTAGGCTCCTTTGAGAGAGAAAGATATATGCTTGGCTCCTTTGAGAGAAAGAGGAGAGTTAGACAGAGAGATGCTGGGTTCCTTTTAGAGAAAGAGAGACAGTGAGAGAGGGATCAGAGGATTCTTTGAGAGAGAGAGGGAGAGAGAGAATATATGCTCCCAGGTCAGAGAGAGAGAGACATAGAGAGAGAGATGCTTAGCTCCTCTGAGAAAGAGAGAGATGGTAATCTCCTTTGAGAGAAAGAGAGAGATAGATGCTAGGCGACTTTGTCAGAGAGGGAGGGGTGGTAGGCTCTTTGAGAGCGAGAGTAAGTGATGCTAGGATTCTTAGAGAGGGAAAGAGAGAGATCCTGGAATCCTTTGAGTGAGACAGAGAGATATATTCTAGGATTCTTTCAGAGACAG
This sequence comes from Manis pentadactyla, assembly GCF_030020395.1. NCBI lineage: Eukaryota > Metazoa > Chordata > Mammalia > Pholidota > Manidae > Manis > Manis pentadactyla. The sequence continues at coordinate 3,700 of NW_026644751.1, forward strand.
AGAGAGTCTGAGAGAGACCGAGAGAGAGGGAGATGCTAGGCTCAAATGAGAGAGAGAGAGAGGGAGGAAGAGAGAGAGATTCTAGGCTCCTTTGAGCGAAAGAGAGATATACAGATAAATGGAGATGCTAGGCTCCTTTGAGGGAGAGAGAGTCAGACAGAGATAGAGAGCAATCCTAGGCTCTTTGAGAGAGAGAGATAGAGAGGGAGAGAACATATGCTCCTTCTAGAGAGAGATTGAGGGAGAGAGAGAGAGAAAGAGAGAAAGAGAGAGAGACAGAGAGACAGCGACAAAGAGAGAGATGCTTGGGACGTTTTAGAGAGAGAGAGATCTGCTAAGCTTTTTGAGAGAAAGAGAAAGGAAGAGACAGAGAGAGATATGCTAGGCTCCTTGAGAGAGACTGAGGGAGAGAAAAGAGAGAGAGAGAGAGGCTAGGCTCCCGTGAACGAGAGACTGAGAGAGATACATGCAAGGCTCCTTTGTGAGAGAGAGAGAGAGCGAGAGTGATTCTAGTATCCTTTGAGAAAGAGAGTGGGATTCTAGGCTCCTTTGTGAGAAAGTGGAGAGATGAAGCGACAGAGAGTTGCTATTCCCCTTTGAGAGAGAGAGAGATGCTAGACTTCTTAGACAGAGAGAGAGAAAAAGAGAGAGATGCTAGAATATTTGGAGAGAGAGAGAAATGCTATGCTCCTTTGAGAGAGAGAGAGAGAGGGAGAGAGGGAGAGGGAGAGAGCGAGTAAGAGAGAGATGCAGGGATCCTTTGATAGAAAGTGGAGAGATACAAAGAGAGATGTATGCTATTCTACTTTAAGAGAGAGAGGACAGAGAGAGAGGGATCATAGGCTCGTTTGAGAGAGAGAGAGAGAGAGAAATATAGACGATATGCTCCTTGGAGAGAGAGTGAGAGAGAGAGAAAGAGAGGGAGAGAGAGAGAGCAGCGAGGCTCTTTTGAGAGAGAGAGATGGAGAGATAAAGATTCTAGGCTCCTATGAGAGAAATAGAGATACATAGACAGACATATGCTGGGCTCCTTTGAGAGAGACTGAGGGAGAGAAGAGAGAGAGAGATGCTAGGCTCCTGTGAACAAGACAGTGAGAGAGATACATGCAAGGCTCCTTCGAGAGAGCGAGCGAGCGAGAGGGATTCTATTCTCCTTTGAGAAAGAGAGAGAGATTCTAGGCTCCTTTCAGAGAAAGTGCAGAGATAGAGAGACAGAGAGTTGCTATTCCCCTTTGAGAGAGAGAGATGCTAGACTTCTTAGACAGAGAGAGAGAAAAAGGGAGAGATGCTAGAATACTTGGAGAGAGAGATATATATGCTATGCTCCTTTGAGAGAGAGAAAGAGAGAGAGAGAGGGAGAGAGCGAGTGAGAGCAAGATACTGGGATCCTTTGATAGAAAGTGGAGAGATACAAAGAGAGATGTATGCTATTCAACTGTAAGAGAGAGAGGACAGAGAGAGAGGGATCATAGGCTAGATTGAGAGAGAGAGAGAAATATAGACGATATGCTCCTTGGAGAGAGAGAGAGAGAGAGAGAGAGGGAGAGAGCGAGAGCTGAGAGGCTCCTTTGAGAGAGAGAGATGTAGATATAAAGATTCTAGGCTCCTATGAGGGAAATAGAGATAGACAGAGATATGCTGGGCTCCTTTGAGTGAGAGAGAGAGTTTCTAAGCTTCTTAGAGAGCGACAGAGAAAGAGAGAGATGCTAGATTCCTTTGAGAGAGAGAGAGATAGATAGATGCTTGTCTCCTCTGAGAGAGACAGAGGGAGAGAACTCTGTTGCTCCTTTCTGAGAGGGAGAGATACTAGGCTCCTTTGAGAGAGAAAGAGATATGCTAGGCTCCTTTCAGAGAAAGAGGAGAGCTAGAGAGACAGAGAGATGCTGGGTTCCTTTTAGAGAAAGAGAGACAGTGAGAGAGGGATCAGAAGCTCCTTTGAGAGAGAGAGAGGGAGAGAGAGAATATATGCTCCTAGGTGAGAGAGAGAGAGAGAGAGAGAGAGAGAGAGAGACAGATGCTTATCTCCTTTGAGAAAGAGAGAGATGGTAATCGCCTTTGAGAGAAAGAGAGAGATAGATGCTAGGCTACTTTGTCAGAGAGGGAGGGATGGTAGGCTCTTTGAGAGAGAGAGTAATGCTAGGATTTTAAGAGAGAGAGGGAGTGAGATGCTAGAATCCTTTGAGTGAGACAGAGAGATATATTCTAGGATTCTTTGAGAGAGAGAAAGAGACTGAGAGAGACAGAGATAGAGAGAGATGCTAGGCTCAATAGGACAGAGATAGGGAGGGAGAGAGAGAGATTCTAGGCTCCTTTGAGCGAAAGAGAGATATACAGAGACATGGAGATGCTAGGCTCCTTTGAGGTAGAGAGAGTCAGACAGAGAGAGAGAGGGATCCTTGGCTCTTTGAGAGAGAGCGTCAGGGAGAGAATATATGCTCCTTGGAGATAGAGAGGGAGAGATAGAGAGGGAGACAGAAATGCTTGTCTCCTTTGAGAGAGAGAGAGATAGCTGTGAGGCTCCTTTGTGAGAGAGGGAGATACTAGGCTCCTTTGAGAGAGAAAGAGATATGCTAGGGTCGTTTAAGAGAAAGAGTAGAGCGAGAGAGACAGAGAGATTCTTGGCTCCTTTGAGAGAAAGAGAGACAGAGAGAGAGGGATCCGAGGCTCCTTTGAGAGAGAGAGAGAGTATATATGCTCCTGGGAGAGAGAGAGAGAGACATAGACAGATGCTTGGCTCTTTTGAGGAAGAGAGAGACGCTTATCTCTTTGAGAGAAAGAGAGAGGGAGATGCTACGCTACTTTGTCAGAGAGAGCGGGATGGTAGGCTCCTCTGAGAGTGGGAGTGAGTGATGCTAGGTATCTCAGAGAGAGAAAGAGAGAGATGCTAGAGTCCTTTGAGTGAGAGAGAAAGAGATATTCTAGGATTCTTTGAGAGAGATTAAGAGATAGAGAGACAGAGATAGAGAGAGATTCTAGACTCATTTGAGACAGAGAGAGGCAGTAAAAGAGAGATTCAAGGCTCCTTTGAGCGAAAGAGAGAGATACAGAGACAGGGAGAAGCTAGGCACCTTTGAGGGAGAGAAAGACAGAGAGAGAGGGATCCTAGGCTCTTTGAGAGAGAGAGAGATTGAGGGAGAGAATATATGTTCCTTGGAGAGAGAGAGGGAGAGAGAAAGCGATAGAAAGAGACAAAGAGAGAGAGAGAGAGAGTGAGAGGGAGAGAGAGAGATGCTTGTGTCCTTTTAGAGAGAGAGAGTGTTTGTAAACTACTTAGAGAGAGACAGGGAAAGAGAGAGATCTTCGATTGCTTTGAGAGAGAGAGAGATAGATGCTTGTCTCCTTTGAGAGAGACAGAGAGAGAGCTCTGAGGCTCCTTTCTGAAAGAGAGACTGTAGGCTCCTTTGAGAGATAAAGTGATATGCTAGGCACCTTTGAGAGAAAGAGGAGAGCTAGAGAGGCAGAGAGATGCTGCATTCCTTTTAGAGAAAGAGAGACAGTGAGAGAGGGATCAGAGGCTCCTTTGAGAGAGAGAGAGGGAGAGAGAGAATATATGCTCCTAGGTGAGAAAGAGACCTATAGAGTGATATGCTTAGCTCCTTTGAGAAAGAGAGAGATGTAATCTCCTTTGAGCGAAAGAGAGAGAGAGAGATGCTAGGCTCCTTTGAGAGAGAAAGATATATGCTTGGCTCCTTTGAGAGAAAGAGGAGAGTTAGACAGAGAGATGCTGGGTTCCTTTTAGAGAAAGAGAGACAGTGAGAGAGGGATCAGAGGATTCTTTGAGAGAGAGAGGGAGAGAGAGAATATATGCTCCCAGGTCAGAGAGAGAGAGACATAGAGAGAGAGATGCTTAGCTCCTCTGAGAAAGAGAGAGATGGTAATCTCCTTTGAGAGAAAGAGAGAGATAGATGCTAGGCGACTTTGTCAGAGAGGGAGGGGTGGTAGGCTCTTTGAGAGCGAGAGTAAGTGATGCTAGGATTCTTAGAGAGGGAAAGAGAGAGATCCTGGAATCCTTTGAGTGAGACAGAGAGATATATTCTAGGATTCTTTCAGAGACAGAGAGAGTCTGAGAGAGACCGAGAGAGAGGGAGATGCTAGGCTCAAATGAGAGAGAGAGAGAGAGAGAGGGAGATGCTAGGCTCAAATGAGAGAGAGAGAGAGGGAGGAAGAGAGAGAGATTCTAGGCTCCTTTGAGCGAAAGAGAGATATACAGATAAATGGAGATGCTAGGCTCCTTTGAGGGAGAGAGAGTCAGACAGAGATAGAGAGCAATCCTAGGCTCTTTGAGAGAGAGAGATAGAGAGGGAGAGAACATATGCTCCTTCTAGAGAGAGATTGAGGGAGAGAGAGAGAGAAAGAGAGAAAGAGAGAGAGACAGAGAGACAGCGACAAAGAGAGAGATGCTTGGGACGTTTTAGAGAGAGAGAGATCTGCTAAGCTTTTTGAGAGAAAGAGAAAGGAAGAGACAGAGAGAGATATGCTAGGCTCCTTGAGAGAGACTGAGGGAGAGAAAAGAGAGAGAGAGAGAGGCTAGGCTCCCGTGAACGAGAGAGTGAGAGAGATACATGCAAGGCTCCTTTGTGAGAGAGAGAGAGAGAGCGAGAGTGATTCTAGTATCCTTTGAGAAAGAGAGTGGGATTCTAGGCTCCTTTGTGAGAAAGTGGAGAGATGAAGCGACAGAGAGTTGCTATTCCCCTTTGAGAGAGAGAGAGATGCTAGACTTCTTAGACAGAGAGAGAGAAAAAGAGAGAGATGCTAGAATATTTGGAGAGAGAGAGAAATGCTATGCTCCTTTGAGAGAGAGAGAGAGAGGGAGAGAGGGAGAGGGAGAGAGCTAGTAAGAGAGAGATGCAGGGATCCTTTGATAGAAAGTGGAGAGATACAAAGAGAGATGTATGCTATTCTACTTTAAGAGAGAGAGGACAGAGAGAGAGGGATCATAGGCTCGTTTGAGAGAGAGAGAGAGAGAGAAATATAGACGATATGCTCCTTGGAGAGAGAGTGAGAGAGAGAGAAAGAGAGGGAGAGAGAGAGAGCAGCGAGGCTCTTTTGAGAGAGAGAGATGGAGAGATAAAGATTCTAGGCTCCTATGAGAGAAATAGAGATACATAGACAGACATATGCTGGGCTCCTTTGAGAGAGACTGAGGGAGAGAAGAGAGAGAGAGATGCTAGGCTCCTGTGAACAAGACAGTGAGAGAGATACATGCAAGGCTCCTTCGAGAGAGCGAGCGAGCGAGAGGGATTCTATTCTCCTTTGAGAAAGAGAGAGAGATTCTAGGCTCCTTTCAGAGAAAGTGCAGAGATAGAGAGACAGAGAGTTGCTATTCCCCTTTGAGAGAGAGAGATGCTAGACTTCTTAGAAAGAGAGAGAGAAAAAGGGAGAGATGCTAGAATACTTGGAGAGAGAGATATATATGCTATGCTCCTTTGAGAGAGAGAAAGAGAGAGAGAGAGGGAGAGAGCGAGTGAGAGCAAGATACTGGGATCCTTTGATAGAAAGTGGAGAGATACAAAGAGAGATGTATGCTATTCAACTGTAAGAGAGAGAGGACAGAGAGAGAGGGATCATAGGCTAGATTGAGAGAGAGAGAGAAATATAGACGATATGCTCCTTGGAGAGAGAGGGAGAGAGAGAGAGAGGGAGAGAGAGAGAGCTGAGAGGCTCCTTTGAGAGAGAGAGATGTAGAGATAAAGATTCTAGGCTCCTATGAGGGAAATAGAGATAGACAGAGATATGCTGGGCTCCTTTGAGTGAGAGAGAGAGTTTCTAAGCTTCTTAGAGAGCGACAGAGAAAGAGAGAGATGCTAGATTCCTTTGAGAGAGAGAGAGATAGATAGATGCTTGTCTCCTCTGAGAGAGACAGAGGGAGAGAACTCTGTTGCTCCTTTCTGAGAGGGAGAGATACTAGGCTCCTTTGAGAGAGAAAGAGATATGCTAGGCTCCTTTCAGAGAAAGAGGAGAGCTAGAGAGACAGAGAGATGCTGGGTTCCTTTTAGAGAAAGAGAGACAGTGAGAGAGGGATCAGAAGCTCCTTTGAGAGAGAGAGAGGGAGAGAGAGAATATATGCTCCTAGGTGAGAGAGAGAGAGAGAGAGAGAGAGAGAGAGAGAGACAGATGCTTATCTCCTTTGAGAAAGAGAGAGATGGTAATCGCCTTTGAGAGAAAGAGAGAGATAGATGCTAGGCTACTTTGTCAGAGAGGGAGGGATGGTAGGCTCTTTGAGAGAGAGAGTAATGCTAGGATTTTAAGAGAGAGAGGGAGTGAGATGCTAGAATCCTTTGAGTGAGACAGAGAGATATATTCTAGGATTCTTTGAGAGAGAGAAAGAGACTGAGAGAGACAGAGATAGAGAGAGATGCTAGGCTCAATAGGACAGAGATAGGGAGGGAGAGAGAGAGATTCTAGGCTCCTTTGAGCGAAAGAGAGATATACAGAGACATGGAGATGCTAGGCTCCTTTGAGGTAGAGAGAGTCAGACAGAGAGAGAGAGGGATCCTTGGCTCTTTGAGAGAGAGCGTCAGGGAGAGAATATATGCTCCTTGGAGATAGAGAGGGAGAGATAGAGAGGGAGACAGAAATGCTTGTCTCCTTTGAGAGAGAGAGAGATAGCTGTGAGGCTCCTTTGTGAGAGAGGGAGATACTAGGCTCCTTTGAGAGAGAAAGAGATATGCTAGGGTCGTTTAAGAGAAAGAGTAGAGCGAGAGAGACAGAGAGATTCTTGGCTCCTTTGAGAGAAAGAGAGACAGAGAGAGAGGGATCCGAGGCTCCTTTGAGAGAGAGAGAGAGTATATATGCTCCTGGGAGAGAGAGAGAGAGACATAGACAGATGCTTGGCTCTTTTGAGGAAGAGAGAGACGCTTATCTCTTTGAGAGAAAGAGAGAGGGAGATGCTACGCTACTTTGTCAGAGAGAGCGGGATGGTAGGCTCCTCTGAGAGTGGGAGTGAGTGATGCTAGGTATCTCAGAGAGAGAAAGAGAGAGATGCTAGAGTCCTTTGAGTGAGAGAGAAAGAGATATTCTAGGATTCTTTGAGAGAGATTAAGAGATAGAGAGACAGAGATAGAGAGAGATTCTAGACTCATTTGAGACAGAGAGAGGCAGTAAAAGAGAGATTCAAGGCTCCTTTGAGCGAAAGAGAGAGATACAGAGACAGGGAGAAGCTAGGCACCTTTGAGGGAGAGAAAGACAGAGAGAGAGGGATCCTAGGCTCTTTGAGAGAGAGAGAGATTGAGGGAGAGAATATATGTTCCTTGGAGAGAGAGAGGGAGAGAGAAAGCGATAGAAAGAGACAAAGAGAGAGAGAGAGAGAGTGAGAGGGAGAGAGAGAGATGCTTGTGTCCTTTTAGAGAGAGAGAGTGTTTGTAAACTACTTAGAGAGAGACAGGGAAAGAGAGAGATCTTCGATTGCTTTGAGAGAGAGAGAGATAGATGCTTGTCTCCTTTGAGAGAGACAGAGAGAGAGCTCTGAGGCTCCTTTCTGAAAGAGAGACTGTAGGCTCCTTTGAGAGATAAAGTGATATGCTAGGCACCTTTGAGAGAAAGAGGAGAGCTAGAGAGGCAGAGAGATGCTGCGTTCCTTTTAGAGAAAGAGAGACAGTGAGAGAGGGATCAGAGGCTCCTTTGAGAGAGAGAGAGGGAGAGAGAGAATATATGCTCCTAGGTGAGAAAGAGACCTATAGAGTGATATGCTTAGCTCCTTTGAGAAAGAGAGAGATGTAATCTCCTTTGAGCGAAAGAGAGAGAGAGAGATGCTAGGCTCCTTTGAGAGAGAAAGATATATGCTTGGCTCCTTTGAGAGAAAGAGGAGAGTTAGACAGAGAGATGCTGGGTTCCTTTTAGAGAAAGAGAGACAGTGAGAGAGGGATCAGAGGATTCTTTGAGAGAGAGAGGGAGAGAGAGAATATATGCTCCCAGGTCAGAGAGAGAGAGACATAGAGAGAGAGATGCTTAGCTCCTCTGAGAAAGAGAGAGATGGTAATCTCCTTTGAGAGAAAGAGAGAGATAGATGCTAGGCGACTTTGTCAGAGAGGGAGGGGTGGTAGGCTCTTTGAGAGCGAGAGTAAGTGATGCTAGGATTCTTAGAGAGGGAAAGAGAGAGATCCTGGAATCCTTTGAGTGAGACAGAGAGATATATTCTAGGATTCTTTCAGAGACAGAGAGAGTCTGAGAGAGACCGAGAGAGAGGGAGATGCTAGGCTCAAATGAGAGAGAGAGAGAGAGAGAGGGAGATGCTAGGCTCAAATGAGAGAGAGAGAGAGGGAGGAAGAGAGAGAGATTCTAGGCTCCTTTGAGCGAAAGAGAGATATACAGATAAATGGAGATGCTAGGCTCCTTTGAGGGAGAGAGAGTCAGACAGAGATAGAGAGCAATCCTAGGCTCTTTGAGAGAGAGAGATAGAGAGGGAGAGAACATATGCTCCTTCTAGAGAGAGATTGAGGGAGAGAGAGAGAGAAAGAGAGAAAGAGAGAGAGACAGAGAGACAGCGACAAAGAGAGAGATGCTTGGGACGTTTTAGAGAGAGAGAGATCTGCTAAGCTTTTTGAGAGAAAGAGAAAGGAAGAGACAGAGAGAGATATGCTAGGCTCCTTGAGAGAGACTGAGGGAGAGAAAAGAGAGAGAGAGAGAGGCTAGGCTCCCGTGAACGAGAGAGTGAGAGAGATACATGCAAGGCTCCTTTGTGAGAGAGAGAGAGAGCGAGAGTGATTCTAGTATCCTTTGAGAAAGAGAGTGGGATTCTAGGCTCCTTTGTGAGAAAGTGGAGAGATGAAGCGACAGAGAGTTGCTATTCCCCTTTGAGAGAGAGAGAGATGCTAGACTTCTTAGACAGAGAGAGAGAAAAAGAGAGAGATGCTAGAATATTTGGAGAGAGAGAGAAATGCTATGCTCCTTTGAGAGAGAGAGAGAGAGGGAGAGAGGGAGAGGGAGAGAGCTAGTAAGAGAGAGATGCAGGGATCCTTTGATAGAAAGTGGAGAGATACAAAGAGAGATGTATGCTATTCTACTTTAAGAGAGAGAGGACAGAGAGAGAGGGATCATAGGCTCGTTTGAGAGAGAGAGAGAGAGAGAAATATAGACGATATGCTCCTTGGAGAGAGAGTGAGAGAGAGAGAAAGAGAGGGAGAGAGAGAGAGCAGCGAGGCTCTTTTGAGAGAGAGAGATGGAGAGATAAAGATTCTAGGCTCCTATGAGAGAAATAGAGATACATAGACAGACATATGCTGGGCTCCTTTGAGAGAGACTGAGGGAGAGAAGAGAGAGAGAGATGCTAGGCTCCTGTGAACAAGACAGTGAGAGAGATACATGCAAGGCTCCTTCGAGAGAGCGAGCGAGCGAGAGGGATTCTATTCTCCTTTGAGAAAGAGAGAGAGATTCTAGGCTCCTTTCAGAGAAAGTGCAGAGATAGAGAGACAGAGAGTTGCTATTCCCCTTTGAGAGAGAGAGATGCTAGACTTCTTAGAAAGAGAGAGAGAAAAAGGGAGAGATGCTAGAATACTTGGAGAGAGAGATATATATGCTATGCTCCTTTGAGAGAGAGAAAGAGAGAGAGAGAGGGAGAGAGCGAGTGAGAGCAAGATACTGGGATCCTTTGATAGAAAGTGGAGAGATACAAAGAGAGATGTATGCTATTCAACTGTAAGAGAGAGAGGACAGAGAGAGAGGGATCATAGGCTAGATTGAGAGAGAGAGAGAAATATAGACGATATGCTCCTTGGAGAGAGAGGGAGAGAGAGAGAGAGGGAGAGAGAGAGAGCTGAGAGGCTCCTTTGAGAGAGAGAGATGTAGAGATAAAGATTCTAGGCTCCTATGAGGGAAATAGAGATAGACAGAGATATGCTGGGCTCCTTTGAGTGAGAGAGAGAGTTTCTAAGCTTCTTAGAGAGCGACAGAGAAAGAGAGAGATGCTAGATTCCTTTGAGAGAGAGAGAGATAGATAGATGCTTGTCTCCTCTGAGAGAGACAGAGGGAGAGAACTCTGTTGCTCCTTTCTGAGAGGGAGAGATACTAGGCTCCTTTGAGAGAGAAAGAGATATGCTAGGCTCCTTTCAGAGAAAGAGGAGAGCTAGAGAGACAGAGAGATGCTGGGTTCCTTTTAGAGAAAGAGAGACAGTGAGAGAGGGATCAGAAGCTCCTTTGAGAGAGAGAGAGGGAGAGAGAGAATATATGCTCCTAGGTGAGAGAGAGAGAGAGAGAGAGAGAGAGAGAGAGAGAGAGACAGATGCTTATCTCCTTTGAGAAAGAGAGAGATGGTAATCGCCTTTGAGAGAAAGAGAGAGATAGATGCTAGGCTACTTTGTCAGAGAGGGAGGGATGGTAGGCTCTTTGAGAGAGAGAGTAATGCTAGGATTTTAAGAGAGAGAGGGAGTGAGATGCTAGAATCCTTTGAGTGAGACAGAGAGATATATTCTAGGATTCTTTGAGAGAGAGAAAGAGACTGAGAGAGACAGAGATAGAGAGAGATGCTAGGCTCAATAGGACAGAGATAGGGAGGGAGAGAGAGAGATTCTAGGCTCCTTTGAGCGAAAGAGAGATATACAGAGACATGGAGATGCTAGGCTCCTTTGAGGTAGAGAGAGTCAGACAGAGAGAGAGAGGGATCCTTGGCTCTTTGAGAGAGAGCGTCAGGGAGAGAATATATGCTCCTTGGAGATAGAGAGGGAGAGATAGAGAGGGAGACAGAAATGCTTGTCTCCTTTGAGAGAGAGAGAGATAGCTGTGAGGCTCCTTTGTGAGAGAGGGAGATACTAGGCTCCTTTGAGAGAGAAAGAGATATGCTAGGGTCGTTTAAGAGAAAGAGTAGAGCGAGAGAGACAGAGAGATTCTTGGCTCCTTTGAGAGAAAGAGAGACAGAGAGAGAGGGATCCGAGGCTCCTTTGAGAGAGAGAGAGAGTATATATGCTCCTGGGAGAGAGAGAGAGAGACATAGACAGATGCTTGGCTCTTTTGAGGAAGAGAGAGACGCTTATCTCTTTGAGAGAAAGAGAGAGGGAGATGCTACGCTACTTTGTCAGAGAGAGCGGGATGGTAGGCTCCTCTGAGAGTGGGAGTGAGTGATGCTAGGTATCTCAGAGAGAGAAAGAGAGAGATGCTAGAGTCCTTTGAGTGAGAGAGAAAGAGATATTCTAGGATTCTTTGAGAGAGATTAAGAGATAGAGAGACAGAGATAGAGAGAGATTCTAGACTCATTTGAGACAGAGAGAGGCAGTAAAAGAGAGATTCAAGGCTCCTTTGAGCGAAAGAGAGAGATACAGAGACAGGGAGAAGCTAGGCACCTTTGAGGGAGAGAAAGACAGAGAGAGAGGGATCCTAGGCTCTTTGAGAGAGAGAGAGATTGAGGGAGAGAATATATGTTCCTTGGAGAGAGAGAGGGAGAGAGAAAGCGATAGAAAGAGACAAAGAGAGAGAGAGAGAGAGTGAGAGGGAGAGAGAGAGATGCTTGTGTCCTTTTAGAGAGAGAGAGTGTTTGTAAACTACTTAGAGAGAGACAGGGAAAGAGAGAGATCTTCGATTGCTTTGAGAGAGATAGAGATAGATGCTTGTCTCCTTTGAGAGAGACAGAGAGAGAGCTCTGAGGCTCCTTTCTGAAAGAGAGACTGTAGGCTCCTTTGAGAGATAAAGTGATATGCTAGGCACCTTTGAGAGAAAGAGGAGAGCTAGAGAGGCAGAGAGATGCTGCGTTCCTTTTAGAGAAAGAGAGACAGTGAGAGAGGGATCAGAGGCTCCTTTGAGAGAGAGAGAGGGAGAGAGAGAATATATGCTCCTAGGTGAGAAAGAGACCTATAGAGTGATATGCTTAGCTCCTTTGAGAAAGAGAGAGATGTAATCTCCTTTGAGCGAAAGAGAGAGAGAGAGATGCTAGGCTCCTTTGAGAGAGAAAGATATATGCTTGGCTCCTTTGAGAGAAAGAGGAGAGTTAGACAGAGAGATGCTGGGTTCCTTTTAGAGAAAGAGAGACAGTGAGAGAGGGATCAGAGGATTCTTTGAGAGAGAGAGGGAGAGAGAGAATATATGCTCCCAGGTCAGAGAGAGAGAGACATAGAGAGAGAGATGCTTAGCTCCTCTGAGAAAGAGAGAGATGGTAATCTCCTTTGAGAGAAAGAGAGAGATAGATGCTAGGCGACTTTGTCAGAGAGGGAGGGGTGGTAGGCTCTTTGAGAGCGAGAGTAAGTGATGCTAGGATTCTTAGAGAGGGAAAGAGAGAGATCCTGGAATCCTTTGAGTGAGACAGAGAGATATATTCTAGGATTCTTTCAGAGACAGAGAGAGTCTGAGAGAGACCGAGAGAGAGGGAGATGCTAGGCTCAAATGAGAGAGAGAGAGAGGGAGGAAGAGAGAGAGATTCTAGGCTCCTTTGAGCGAAAGAGAGATATACAGATAAATGGAGATGCTAGGCTCCTTTGAGGGAGAGAGAGTCAGACAGAGAGAGAGATAGAGAGGGAGAGAACATATGCTCCTTCTAGAGAGAGATTGAGGGAGAGAGAGAGAGAAAGAGAGAAAGAGAGAGAGACAGAGAGACAGCGACAAAGAGAGAGATGCTTGGGACGTTTTAGAGAGAGAGAGATCTGCTAAGCTTTTTGAGAGAAAGAGAAAGGAAGAGACAGAGAGAGATATGCTAGGCTCCTTGAGAGAGACTGAGGGAGAGAAAAGAGAGAGAGAGAGAGGCTAGGCTCCCGTGAACGAGAGAGTGAGAGAGATACATGCAAGGCTCCTTTGTGAGAGAGAGAGAGAGAGCGAGAGTGATTCTAGTATCCTTTGAGAAAGAGAGTGGGATTCTAGGCTCCTTTGTGAGAAAGTGGAGAGATGAAGCGACAGAGAGTTGCTATTCCCCTTTGAGAGAGAGAGAGATGCTAGACTTCTTAGACAGAGAGAGAGAAAAAGAGAGAGATGCTAGAATATTTGGAGAGAGAGAGAAATGCTATGCTCCTTTGAGAGAGAGAGAGAGAGGGAGAGAGGGAGAGGGAGAGAGCGAGTAAGAGAGAGATGCAGGGATCCTTTGATAGAAAGTGGAGAGATACAAAGAGAGATGTATGCTATTCTACTTTAAGAGAGAGAGGACAGAGAGAGAGGGATCATAGGCTCGTTTGAGAGAGAGAGAGAGAGAGAAATATAGACGATATGCTCCTTGGAGAGAGAGTGAGAGAGAGAGAAAGAGACGGAGAGAGAGAGAGCAGCGAGGCTCTTTTGAGAGAGAGAGATGGAGAGATAAAGATTCTAGGCTCCTATGAGAGAAATAGAGATACATAGACAGACATATGCTGGGCTCCTTTGAGAGAGACTGAGGGAGAGAAGAGAGAGAGAGATGCTAGGCTCCTGTGAACAAGACAGTGAGAGAGATACATGCAAGGCTCCTTCGAGAGAGCGAGCGAGCGAGAGGGATTCTATTCTCCTTTGAGAAAGAGAGAGAGATTCTAGGCTCCTTTCAGAGAAAGTGCAGAGATAGAGAGACAGAGAGTTGCTATTCCCCTTTGAGAGAGAGAGATGCTAGACTTCTTAGACAGAGAGAGAGAAAAAGGGAGAGATGCTAGAATACTTGGAGAGAGAGATATATATGCTATGCTCCTTTGAGAGAGAGAAAGAGAGAGAGAGAGGGAGAGAGCGAGTGAGAGCAAGATACTGGGATCCTTTGATAGAAAGTGGAGAGATACAAAGAGAGATGTATGCTATTCAACTGTAAGAGAGAGAGGACAGAGAGAGAGGGATCATAGGCTAGATTGAGAGAGAGAGAGAAATATAGACGATATGCTCCTTGGAGAGAGAGGGAGAGAGAGAGAGAGGGAGAGAGAGAGAGCTGAGAGGCTCCTTTGAGAGAGAGAGATGTAGAGATAAAGATTCTAGGCTCCTATGAGGGAAATAGAGATAGACAGAGATATGCTGGGCTCCTTTGAGTGAGAGAGAAAGTTTCTAAGCTTCTTAGAGAGCGACAGAGAAAGAGAGAGATGCTAGATTCCTTTGAGAGAGAGAGATAGATAGATAGATGCTTGTCTCCTTTGAGAGAGACAGAGGGAGAGAACTCTGTTGCTCCTTTCTGAGAGGGAGAGATACTAGGCTCCTTTGAGAGAGAAAGAGATATGCTAGGCTCCTTTCAGAGAAAGAGGAGAGCTAGAGAGACAGAGAGATGCTGGGTTCCTTTTAGAGAAAGAGAGACAGTGAGAGAGGGATCAGAAGCTCCTTTGAGAGAGAGAGAGGGAGAGAGAGAATATATGCTCCTAGGTGAGAGAGAGAGAGAGAGAGAGAGACAGATGCTTATCTCCTTTGAGAAAGAGAGAGATGGTAATCGCCTTTGTGAGAAAGAGAGAGATAGATGCTAGGCTACTTTGTCAGAGAGGGAGGGATGGTAGGCTCTTTGAGAGAGAGAGTAATGCTAGGATTTTAAGAGAGAGAGGGAGTGAGATGCTAGAATCCTTTGAGTGAGACAGAGAGATATATTCTAGGATTCTTTGAGAGAGAGAAAGAGACTGAGAGAGACAGAGATAGAGAGAGATGCTAGGCTCAATAGGACAGAGATAGGGAGGGAGAGAGAGAGATTCTAGGCTCCTTTGAGCGAAAGAGAGATATACAGAGACATGGAGATGCTAGGCTCCTTTGAGGTAGAGAGAGTCAGACAGAGAGAGAGAGGGATCCTTGGCTCTTTGAGAGAGAGCGTCAGGGAGAGAATATATGCTCCTTGGAGATAGAGAGGGAGAGATAGAGAGGGAGACAGAAATGCTTGTCTCCTTTGAGAGAGAGAGAGATAGCTGTGAGGCTCCTTTGTGAGAGAGGGAGATACTAGGCTCCTTTGAGAGAGAAAGAGATATGCTAGGGTCGTTTAAGAGAAAGAGTAGAGCGAGAGAGACAGAGAGATTCTTGGCTCCTTTGAGAGAAAGAGAGACAGAGAGAGAGGGATCCGAGGCTCCTTTGAGAGAGAGAGAGAGTATATATGCTCCTGGGAGAGAGAGAGAGAGACATAGACAGATGCTTGGCTCTTTTGAGGAAGAGAGAGACGCTTATCTCTTTGAGAGAAAGAGAGAGGGAGATGCTACGCTACTTTGTCAGAGAGAGCGGGATGGTAGGCTCCTCTGAGAGTGGGAGTGAGTGATGCTAGGTATCTCAGAGAGAGAAAGAGAGAGATGCTAGAGTCCTTTGAGTGAGAGAGAAAGAGATATTCTAGGATTCTTTGAGAGAGATTAAGAGATAGAGAGACAGAGATAGAGAGAGATTCTAGACTCATTTGAGACAGAGAGAGGCAGTAAAAGAGAGATTCAAGGCTCCTTTGAGCGAAAGAGAGAGATACAGAGACAGGGAGAAGCTAGGCACCTTTGAGGGAGAGAAAGACAGAGAGAGAGGGATCCTAGGCTCTTTGAGAGAGAGAGAGATTGAGGGAGAGAATATATGTTCCTTGGAGAGAGAGAGGGAGAGAGAAAGCGATAGAAAGAGACAAAGAGAGAGAGAGAGAGAGTGAGAGGGAGAGAGAGAGATGCTTGTGTCCTTTTAGAGAGAGAGAGTGTTTGTAAACTACTTAGAGAGAGACAGGGAAAGAGAGAGATCTTCGATTGCTTTGAGAGAGAGAGAGATAGATGCTTGTCTCCTTTGAGAGAGACAGAGAGAGAGCTCTGAGGCTCCTTTCTGAAAGAGAGACTGTAGGCTCCTTTGAGAGATAAAGTGATATGCTAGGCACCTTTGAGAGAAAGAGGAGAGCTAGAGAGGCAGAGAGATGCTGCGTTCCTTTTAGAGAAAGAGAGACAGTGAGAGAGGGATCAGAGGCTCCTTTGAGAGAGAGAGAGGGAGAGAGAGAATATATGCTCCTAGGTGAGAAAGAGACCTATAGAGTGATATGCTTAGCTCCTTTGAGAAAGAGAGAGATGTAATCTCCTTTGAGCGAAAGAGAGAGAGAGAGATGCTAGGCTCCTTTGAGAGAGAAAGATATATGCTTGGCTCCTTTGAGAGAAAGAGGAGAGTTAGACAGAGAGATGCTGGGTTCCTTTTAGAGAAAGAGAGACAGTGAGAGAGGGATCAGAGGATTCTTTGAGAGAGAGAGGGAGAGAGAGAATATATGCTCCCAGGTCAGAGAGAGAGAGACATAGAGAGAGAGATGCTTAGCTCCTCTGAGAAAGAGAGAGATGGTAATCTCCTTTGAGAGAAAGAGAGAGATAGATGCTAGGCGACTTTGTCAGAGAGGGAGGGGTGGTAGGCTCTTTGAGAGCGAGAGTAAGTGATGCTAGGATTCTTAGAGAGGGAAAGAGAGAGATCCTGGAATCCTTTGAGTGAGACAGAGAGATATATTCTAGGATTCTTTCAGAGACAGAGAGAGTCTGAGAGAGACCGAGAGAGAGGGAGATGCTAGGCTCAAATGAGAGAGAGAGAGAGGGAGGAAGAGAGAGAGATTCTAGGCTCCTTTGAGCGAAAGAGAGATATACAGATAAATGGAGATGCTAGGCTCCTTTGAGGGAGAGAGAGTCAGACAGAGAGAGAGATAGAGAGGGAGAGAACATATGCTCCTTCTAGAGAGAGATTGAGGGAGAGAGAGAGAGAAAGAGAGAAAGAGAGAGAGACAGAGAGACAGCGACAAAGAGAGAGATGCTTGGGACGTTTTAGAGAGAGAGAGATCTGCTAAGCTTTTTGAGAGAAAGAGAAAGGAAGAGACAGAGAGAGATATGCTAGGCTCCTTGAGAGAGACTGAGGGAGAGAAAAGAGAGAGAGAGAGAGGCTAGGCTCCCGTGAACGAGAGAGTGAGAGAGATACATGCAAGGCTCCTTTGTGAGAGAGAGAGAGAGAGCGAGAGTGATTCTAGTATCCTTTGAGAAAGAGAGTGGGATTCTAGGCTCCTTTGTGAGAAAGTGGAGAGATGAAGCGACAGAGAGTTGCTATTCCCCTTTGAGAGAGAGAGAGATGCTAGACTTCTTAGACAGAGAGAGAGAAAAAGAGAGAGATGCTAGAATATTTGGAGAGAGAGAGAAATGCTATGCTCCTTTGAGAGAGAGAGAGAGAGGGAGAGAGGGAGAGGGAGAGAGCGAGTAAGAGAGAGATGCAGGGATCCTTTGATAGAAAGTGGAGAGATACAAAGAGAGATGTATGCTATTCTACTTTAAGAGAGAGAGGACAGAGAGAGAGGGATCATAGGCTCGTTTGAGAGAGAGAGAGAGAGAGAAATATAGACGATATGCTCCTTGGAGAGAGAGTGAGAGAGAGAGAAAGAGAGGGAGAGAGAGAGAGCAGCGAGGCTCTTTTGAGAGAGAGAGATGGAGAGATAAAGATTCTAGGCTCCTATGAGAGAAATAGAGATACATAGACAGACATATGCTGGGCTCCTTTGAGAGAGACTGAGGGAGAGAAGAGAGAGAGAGATGCTAGGCTCCTGTGAACAAGACAGTGAGAGAGATACATGCAAGGCTCCTTCGAGAGAGCGAGCGAGCGAGAGGGATTCTATTCTCCTTTGAGAAAGAGAGAGAGATTCTAGGCTCCTTTCAGAGAAAGTGCAGAGATAGAGAGACAGAGAGTTGCTATTCCCCTTTGAGAGAGAGAGATGCTAGACTTCTTAGACAGAGAGAGAGAAAAAGGGAGAGATGCTAGAATACTTGGAGAGAGAGATATATATGCTATGCTCCTTTGAGAGAGAGAAAGAGAGAGAGAGAGGGAGAGAGCGAGTGAGAGCAAGATACTGGGATCCTTTGATAGAAAGTGGAGAGATACAAAGAGAGATGTATGCTATTCAACTGTAAGAGAGAGAGGACAGAGAGAGAGGGATCATAGGCTAGATTGAGAGAGAGAGAGAAATATAGACGATATGCTCCTTGGAGAGAGAGGGAGAGAGAGAGAGAGGGAGAGAGAGAGAGCTGAGAGGCTCCTTTGAGAGAGAGAGATGTAGAGATAAAGATTCTAGGCTCCTATGAGGGAAATAGAGATAGACAGAGATATGCTGGGCTCCTTTGAGTGAGAGAGAAAGTTTCTAAGCTTCTTAGAGAGCGACAGAGAAAGAGAGAGATGCTAGATTCCTTTGAGAGAGAGAGATAGATAGATAGATGCTTGTCTCCTTTGAGAGAGACAGAGGGAGAGAACTCTGTTGCTCCTTTCTGAGAGGGAGAGATACTAGGCTCCTTTGAGAGAGAAAGAGATATGCTAGGCTCCTTTCAGAGAAAGAGGAGAGCTAGAGAGACAGAGAGATGCTGGGTTCCTTTTAGAGAAAGAGAGACAGTGAGAGAGGGATCAGAAGCTCCTTTGAGAGAGAGAGAGGGAGAGAGAGAATATATGCTCCTAGGTGAGAGAGAGAGAGAGAGAGAGAGACAGATGCTTATCTCCTTTGAGAAAGAGAGAGATGGTAATCGCCTTTGTGAGAAAGAGAGAGATAGATGCTAGGCTACTTTGTCAGAGAGGGAGGGATGGTAGGCTCTTTGAGAGAGAGAGTAATGCTAGGATTTTAAGAGAGAGAGGGAGTGAGATGCTAGAATCCTTTGAGTGAGACAGAGAGATATATTCTAGGATTCTTTGAGAGAGAGAAAGAGACTGAGAGAGACAGAGATAGAGAGAGATGCTAGGCTCAATAGGACAGAGATAGGGAGGGAGAGAGAGAGATTCTAGGCTCCTTTGAGCGAAAGAGAGATATACAGAGACATGGAGATGCTAGGCTCCTTTGAGGTAGAGAGAGTCAGACAGAGAGAGAGAGGGATCCTTGGCTCTTTGAGAGAGAGCGTCAGGGAGAGAATATATGCTCCTTGGAGATAGAGAGGGAGAGATAGAGAGGGAGACAGAAATGCTTGTCTCCTTTGAGAGAGAGAGAGATAGCTGTGAGGCTCCTTTGTGAGAGAGGGAGATACTAGGCTCCTTTGAGAGAGAAAGAGATATGCTAGGGTCGTTTAAGAGAAAGAGTAGAGCGAGAGAGACAGAGAGATTCTTGGCTCCTTTGAGAGAAAGAGAGACAGAGAGAGAGGGATCCGAGGCTCCTTTGAGAGAGAGAGAGAGTATATATGCTCCTGGGAGAGAGAGAGAGAGACATAGACAGATGCTTGGCTCTTTTGAGGAAGAGAGAGACGCTTATCTCTTTGAGAGAAAGAGAGAGGGAGATGCTACGCTACTTTGTCAGAGAGAGCGGGATGGTAGGCTCCTCTGAGAGTGGGAGTGAGTGATGCTAGGTATCTCAGAGAGAGAAAGAGAGAGATGCTAGAGTCCTTTGAGTGAGAGAGAAAGAGATATTCTAGGATTCTTTGAGAGAGATTAAGAGATAGAGAGACAGAGATAGAGAGAGATTCTAGACTCATTTGAGACAGAGAGAGGCAGTAAAAGAGAGATTCAAGGCTCCTTTGAGCGAAAGAGAGAGATACAGAGACAGGGAGAAGCTAGGCACCTTTGAGGGAGAGAAAGACAGAGAGAGAGGGATCCTAGGCTCTTTGAGAGAGAGAGAGATTGAGGGAGAGAATATATGTTCCTTGGAGAGAGAGAGGGAGAGAGAAAGCGATAGAAAGAGACAAAGAGAGAGAGAGAGAGAGTGAGAGGGAGAGAGAGAGATGCTTGTGTCCTTTTAGAGAGAGAGAGTGTTTGTAAACTACTTAGAGAGAGACAGGGAAAGAGAGAGATCTTCGATTGCTTTGAGAGAGAGAGAGATAGATGCTTGTCTCCTTTGAGAGAGACAGAGAGAGAGCTCTGAGGCTCCTTTCTGAAAGAGAGACTGTAGGCTCCTTTGAGAGATAAAGTGATATGCTAGGCACCTTTGAGAGAAAGAGGAGAGCTAGAGAGGCAGAGAGATGCTGCGTTCCTTTTAGAGAAAGAGAGACAGTGAGAGAGGGATCAGAGGCTCCTTTGAGAGAGAGAGAGGGAGAGAGAGAATATATGCTCCTAGGTGAGAAAGAGACCTATAGAGTGATATGCTTAGCTCCTTTGAGAAAGAGAGAGATGTAATCTCCTTTGAGCGAAAGAGAGAGAGAGAGATGCTAGGCTCCTTTGAGAGAGAAAGATATATGCTTGGCTCCTTTGAGAGAAAGAGGAGAGTTAGACAGAGAGATGCTGGGTTCCTTTTAGAGAAAGAGAGACAGTGAGAGAGGGATCAGAGGATTCTTTGAGAGAGAGAGGGAGAGAGAGAATATATGCTCCCAGGTCAGAGAGAGAGAGACATAGAGAGAGAGATGCTTAGCTCCTCTGAGAAAGAGAGAGATGGTAATCTCCTTTGAGAGAAAGAGAGAGATAGATGCTAGGCGACTTTGTCAGAGAGGGAGGGGTGGTAGGCTCTTTGAGAGCGAGAGTAAGTGATGCTAGGATTCTTAGAGAGGGAAAGAGAGAGATCCTGGAATCCTTTGAGTGAGACAGAGAGATATATTCTAGGATTCTTTCAGAGACAGAGAGAGTCTGAGAGAGACCGAGAGAGAGGGAGATGCTAGGCTCAAATGAGAGAGAGAGAGAGGGAGGAAGAGAGAGAGATTCTAGGCTCCTTTGAGCGAAAGAGAGATATACAGATAAATGGAGATGCTAGGCTCCTTTGAGGGAGAGAGAGTCAGACAGAGAGAGAGATAGAGAGGGAGAGAACATATGCTCCTTCTAGAGAGAGATTGAGGGAGAGAGAGAGAGAAAGAGAGAAAGAGAGAGAGACAGAGAGACAGCGACAAAGAGAGAGATGCTTGGGACGTTTTAGAGAGAGAGAGATCTGCTAAGCTTTTTGAGAGAAAGAGAAAGGAAGAGACAGAGAGAGATATGCTAGGCTCCTTGAGAGAGACTGAGGGAGAGAAAAGAGAGAGAGAGAGAGGCTAGGCTCCCGTGAACGAGAGAGTGAGAGAGATACATGCAAGGCTCCTTTGTGAGAGAGAGAGAGAGCGAGAGTGATTCTAGTATCCTTTGAGAAAGAGAGTGGGATTCTAGGCTCCTTTGTGAGAAAGTGGAGAGATGAAGCGACAGAGAGTTGCTATTCCCCTTTGAGAGAGAGAGAGATGCTAGACTTCTTAGACAGAGAGAGAGAAAAAGAGAGAGATGCTAGAATATTTGGAGAGAGAGAGAAATGCTATGCTCCTTTGAGAGAGAGAGAGAGAGGGAGAGAGGGAGAGGGAGAGAGCGAGTAAGAGAGAGATGCAGGGATCCTTTGATAGAAAGTGGAGAGATACAAAGAGAGATGTATGCTATTCTACTTTAAGAGAGAGAGGACAGAGAGAGAGGGATCATAGGCTCGTTTGAGAGAGAGAGAGAGAGAGAAATATAGACGATATGCTCCTTGGAGAGAGAGTGAGAGAGAGAGAAAGAGAGGGAGAGAGAGAGAGCAGCGAGGCTCTTTTGAGAGAGAGAGATGGAGAGATAAAGATTCTAGGCTCCTATGAGAGAAATAGAGATACATAGACAGACATATGCTGGGCTCCTTTGAGAGAGACTGAGGGAGAGAAGAGAGAGAGAGATGCTAGGCTCCTGTGAACAAGACAGTGAGAGAGATACATGCAAGGCTCCTTCGAGAGAGCGAGCGAGCGAGAGGGATTCTATTCTCCTTTGAGAAAGAGAGAGAGATTCTAGGCTCCTTTCAGAGAAAGTGCAGAGATAGAGAGACAGAGAGTTGCTATTCCCCTTTGAGAGAGAGAGATGCTAGACTTCTTAGACAGAGAGAGAGAAAAAGGGAGAGATGCTAGAATACTTGGAGAGAGAGATATATATGCTATGCTCCTTTGAGAGAGAGAAAGAGAGAGAGAGAGGGAGAGAGCGAGTGAGAGCAAGATACTGGGATCCTTTGATAGAAAGTGGAGAGATACAAAGAGAGATGTATGCTATTCAACTGTAAGAGAGAGAGGACAGAGAGAGAGGGATCATAGGCTAGATTGAGAGAGAGAGAGAAATATAGACGATATGCTCCTTGGAGAGAGAGTGAGAGAGAGAGAGAGGGAGAGAGAGAGAGCTGAGAGGCTCCTTTGAGAGAGAGAGATGTAGAGATAAAGATTCTAGGCTCCTATGAGGGAAATAGAGATAGACAGAGATATGCTGGGATCCTTGGAGTGAGAGAGAAAGTTTCTAAGCTTCTTAGAGAGCGACAGAGAAAGAGAGAGATGCTAGATTCCTTTGAGAGAGAGAGATAGATAGATAGATGCTTGTCTCCTTTGAGAGAGACAGAGGGAGAGAACTCTGTTGCTCCTTTCTGAGAGGGAGAGATACTAGGCTCCTTTGAGAGAGAAAGAGATATGCTAGGCTCCTTTCAGAGAAAGAGGAGAGCTAGAGAGACAGAGAGATGCTGGGTTCCTTTTAGAGAAAGAGAGACAGTGAGAGAGGGATCAGAAGCTCCTTTGAGAGAGAGAGAGGGAGAGAGAGAATATATGCTCCTAGGTGAGAGAGAGAGAGAGAGAGACAGATGCTTATCTCCTTTGAGAAAGAGAGAGATGGTAATCGCCTTTGAGAGAAAGAGAGAGATAGATGCTAGGCTACTTTGTCAGAGAGGGAGGGATGGTAGGCTCTTTGAGAGAGAGAGTAATGCTAGGATTTTAAGAGAGAGAGGGAGTGAGATGCTAGAATCCTTTGAGTGAGACAGAGAGATATATTCTAGGATTCTTTGAGAGAGAGAAAGAGACTGAGAGAGACAGAGATAGAGAGAGATGCTAGGCTCAATAGGACAGAGATAGGGAGGGAGAGAGAGAGATTCTAGGCTCCTTTGAGCGAAAGAGAGATATACAGAGACATGGAGATGCTAGGCTCCTTTGAGGTAGAGAGAGTCAGACAGAGAGAGAGAGGGATCCTTGGCTCTTTGAGAGAGAGCGTCAGGGAGAGAATATATGCTCCTTGGAGATAGAGAGGGAGAGATAGAGAGGGAGACAGAAATGCTTGTCTCCTTTGAGAGAGAGAGAGATAGCTGTGAGGCTCCTTTGTGAGAGAGGGAGATACTAGGCTCCTTTGAGAGAGAAAGAGATATGCTAGGGTCGTTTAAGAGAAAGAGTAGAGCGAGAGAGACAGAGAGATTCTTGGCTCCTTTGAGAGAAAGAGAGACAGAGAGAGAGGGATCCGAGGCTCCTTTGAGAGAGAGAGAGAGTATATATGCTCCTGGGAGAGAGAGAGAGAGACATAGACAGATGCTTGGCTCTTTTGAGGAAGAGAGAGACGCTTATCTCTTTGAGAGAAAGAGAGAGGGAGATGCTACGCTACTTTGTCAGAGAGAGCGGGATGGTAGGCTCCTCTGAGAGTGGGAGTGAGTGATGCTAGGTATCTCAGAGAGAGAAAGAGAGAGATGCTAGAGTCCTTTGAGTGAGAGAGAAAGAGATATTCTAGGATTCTTTGAGAGAGATTAAGAGATAGAGAGACAGAGATAGAGAGAGATTCTAGACTCATTTGAGACAGAGAGAGGCAGTAAAAGAGAGATTCAAGGCTCCTTTGAGCGAAAGAGAGAGATACAGAGACAGGGAGAAGCTAGGCACCTTTGAGGGAGAGAAAGACAGAGAGAGAGGGATCCTAGGCTCTTTGAGAGAGAGAGAGATTGAGGGAGAGAATATATGTTCCTTGGAGAGAGAGAGGGAGAGAGAAAGCGATAGAAAGAGACAAAGAGAGAGAGAGAGAGAGTGAGAGGGAGAGAGAGAGATGCTTGTGTCCTTTTAGAGAGAGAGAGTGTTTGTAAACTACTTAGAGAGAGACAGGGAAAGAGAGAGATCTTCGATTGCTTTGAGAGAGAGAGAGATAGATGCTTGTCTCCTTTGAGAGAGACAGAGAGAGAGCTCTGAGGCTCCTTTCTGAAAGAGAGACTGTAGGCTCCTTTGAGAGATAAAGTGATATGCTAGGCACCTTTGAGAGAAAGAGGAGAGCTAGAGAGGCAGAGAGATGCTGCGTTCCTTTTAGAGAAAGAGAGACAGTGAGAGAGGGATCAGAGGCTCCTTTGAGAGAGAGAGAGGGAGAGAGAGAATATATGCTCCTAGGTGAGAAAGAGACCTATAGAGTGATATGCTTAGCTCCTTTGAGAAAGAGAGAGATGTAATCTCCTTTGAGCGAAAGAGAGAGAGAGAGATGCTAGGCTCCTTTGAGAGAGAAAGATATATGCTTGGCTCCTTTGAGAGAAAGAGGAGAGTTAGACAGAGAGATGCTGGGTTCCTTTTAGAGAAAGAGAGACAGTGAGAGAGGGATCAGAGGATTCTTTGAGAGAGAGAGGGAGAGAGAGAATATATGCTCCCAGGTCAGAGAGAGAGAGACATAGAGAGAGAGATGCTTAGCTCCTCTGAGAAAGAGAGAGATGGTAATCTCCTTTGAGAGAAAGAGAGAGATAGATGCTAGGCGACTTTGTCAGAGAGGGAGGGGTGGTAGGCTCTTTGAGAGCGAGAGTAAGTGATGCTAGGATTCTTAGAGAGGGAAAGAGAGAGATCCTGGAATCCTTTGAGTGAGACAGAGAGATATATTCTAGGATTCTTTCAGAGACAGAGAGAGTCTGAGAGAGACCGAGAGAGAGGGAGATGCTAGGCTCAAATGAGAGAGAGAGAGAGGGAGGAAGAGAGAGAGATTCTAGGCTCCTTTGAGCGAAAGAGAGATATACAGATAAATGGAGATGCTAGGCTCCTTTGAGGGAGAGAGAGTCAGACAGAGAGAGAGATAGAGAGGGAGAGAACATATGCTCCTTCTAGAGAGAGATTGAGGGAGAGAGAGAGAGAAAGAGAGAAAGAGAGAGAGACAGAGAGACAGCAACAAAGAGAGAGATGCTTGGGACGTTTTAGAGAGAGAGAGATCTGCTAAGCTTTTTGAGAGAAAGAGAAAGGAAGAGACAGAGAGAGATATGCTAGGCTCCTTGAGAGAGACTGAGGGAGAGAAAAGAGAGAGAGAGAGAGGCTAGGCTCCCGTGAACGAGAGAGTGAGAGAGATACATGCAAGGCTCCTTTGTGAGAGAGAGAGAGAGCGAGAGTGATTCTAGTATCCTTTGAGAAAGAGAGTGGGATTCTAGGCTCCTTTGTGAGAAAGTGGAGAGATGAAGCGACAGAGAGTTGCTATTCCCCTTTGAGAGAGAGAGAGATGCTAGACTTCTTAGACAGAGAGAGAGAAAAAGAGAGAGATGCTAGAATATTTGGAGAGAGAGAGAAATGCTATGCTCCTTTGAGAGAGAGAGAGAGAGGGAGAGAGGGAGAGGGAGAGAGCGAGTAAGAGAGAGATGCAGGGATCCTTTGATAGAAAGTGGAGAGATACAAAGAGAGATGTATGCTATTCTACTTTAAGAGAGAGAGGACAGAGAGAGAGGGATCATAGGCTCGTTTGAGAGAGAGAGAGAGAGAGAAATATAGACGATATGCTCCTTGGAGAGAGAGTGAGAGAGAGAGAAAGAGAGGGAGAGAGAGAGAGCAGCGAGGCTCTTTTGAGAGAGAGAGATGGAGAGATAAAGATTCTAGGCTCCTATGAGAGAAATAGAGATACATAGACAGACATATGCTGGGCTCCTTTGAGAGAGACTGAGGGAGAGAAGAGAGAGAGAGATGCTAGGCTCCTGTGAACAAGACAGTGAGAGAGATACATGCAAGGCTCCTTCGAGAGAGCGAGCGAGCGAGAGGGATTCTATTCTCCTTTGAGAAAGAGAGAGAGATTCTAGGCTCCTTTCAGAGAAAGTGCAGAGATAGAGAGACAGAGAGTTGCTATTCCCCTTTGAGAGAGAGAGATGCTAGACTTCTTAGACAGAGAGAGAGAAAAAGGGAGAGATGCTAGAATACTTGGAGAGAGAGATATATATGCTATGCTCCTTTGAGAGAGAGAAAGAGAGAGAGAGAGGGAGAGAGCTAGTGAGAGCAAGATACTGGGATCCTTTGATAGAAAGTGGAGAGATACAAAGAGAGATGTATGCTATTCAACTGTAAGAGAGAGAGGACAGAGAGAGAGGGATCATAGGCTAGATTGAGAGAGAGAGAGAAATATAGACGATATGCTCCTTGGAGAGAGAGTGAGAGAGAGAGAGAGGGAGAGAGAGAGAGCTGAGAGGCTCCTTTGAGAGAGAGAGATGTAGAGATAAAGATTCTAGGCTCCTATGAGGGAAATAGAGATAGACAGAGATATGCTGGGATCCTTGGAGTGAGAGAGAAAGTTTCTAAGCTTCTTAGAGAGCGACAGAGAAAGAGAGAGATGCTAGATTCCTTTGAGAGAGAGAGATAGATAGATAGATGCTTGTCTCCTTTGAGAGAGACAGAGGGAGAGAACTCTGTTGCTCCTTTCTGAGAGGGAGAGATACTAGGCTCCTTTGAGAGAGAAAGAGATATGCTAGGCTCCTTTCAGAGAAAGAGGAGAGCTAGAGAGACAGAGAGATGCTGGGTTCCTTTTAGAGAAAGAGAGACAGTGAGAGAGGGATCAGAAGCTCCTTTGAGAGAGAGAGAGGGAGAGAGAGAATATATGCTCCTAGGTGAGAGAGAGAGAGAGAGAGAGAGAGAGAGACAGATGCTTATCTCCTTTGAGAAAGAGAGAGATGGTAATCGCCTTTGAGAGAAAGAGAGAGATAGATGCTAGGCTACTTTGTCAGAGAGGGAGGGATGGTAGGCTCTTTGAGAGAGAGAGTAATGCTAGGATTTTAAGAGAGAGAGGGAGTGAGATGCTAGAATCCTTTGAGTGAGACAGAGAGATATATTCTAGGATTCTTTGAGAGAGAGAAAGAGACTGAGAGAGACAGAGATAGAGAGAGATGCTAGGCTCAATAGGACAGAGATAGGGAGGGAGAGAGAGAGATTCTAGGCTCCTTTGAGCGAAAGAGAGATATACAGAGACATGGAGATGCTAGGCTCCTTTGAGGTAGAGAGAGTCAGACAGAGAGAGAGAGGGATCCTTGGCTCTTTGAGAGAGAGCGTCAGGGAGAGAATATATGCTCCTTGGAGATAGAGAGGGAGAGATAGAGAGGGAGACAGAAATGCTTGTCTCCTTTGAGAGAGAGAGAGATAGCTGTGAGGCTCCTTTGTGAGAGAGGGAGATACTAGGCTCCTTTGAGAGAGAAAGAGATATGCTAGGGTCGTTTAAGAGAAAGAGTAGAGCGAGAGAGACAGAGAGATTCTTGGCTCCTTTGAGAGAAAGAGAGACAGAGAGAGAGGGATCCGAGGCTCCTTTGAGAGAGAGAGAGAGTATATATGCTCCTGGGAGAGAGAGAGAGAGACATAGACAGATGCTTGGCTCTTTTGAGGAAGAGAGAGACGCTTATCTCTTTGAGAGAAAGAGAGAGGGAGATGCTACGCTACTTTGTCAGAGAGAGCGGGATGGTAGGCTCCTCTGAGAGTGGGAGTGAGTGATGCTAGGTATCTCAGAGAGAGAAAGAGAGAGATGCTAGAGTCCTTTGAGTGAGAGAGAAAGAGATATTCTAGGATTCTTTGAGAGAGATTAAGAGATAGAGAGACAGAGATAGAGAGAGATTCTAGACTCCTTTGAGACAGAGAGAGGCAGTAAAAGAGAGATTCAAGGCTCCTTTGAGCGAAAGAGAGAGATACAGAGACAGGGAGAAGCTAGGCACCTTTGAGGGAGAGAAAGACAGAGAGAGAGGGATCCTAGGCTCTTTGAGAGAGAGAGAGATTGAGGGAGAGAATATATGTTCCTTGGAGAGAGAGAGGGAGAGAGAAAGCGATAGAAAGAGACAAAGAGAGAGAGAGAGAGAGTGAGAGGGAGAGAGAGAGATGCTTGTGTCCTTTTAGAGAGAGAGAGTGTTTGTAAACTACTTAGAGAGAGACAGGGAAAGAGAGAGATCTTCGATTGCTTTGAGAGAGAGAGAGATAGATGCTTGTCTCCTTTGAGAGAGACAGAGAGAGAGCTCTGAGGCTCCTTTCTGAAAGAGAGACTGTAGGCTCCTTTGAGAGATAAAGTGATATGCTAGGCACCTTTGAGAGAAAGAGGAGAGCTAGAGAGGCAGAGAGATGCTGCGTTCCTTTTAGAGAAAGAGAGACAGTGAGAGAGGGATCAGAGGCTCCTTTGAGAGAGAGAGAGGGAGAGAGAGAATATATGCTCCTAGGTGAGAAAGAGACCTATAGAGTGATATGCTTAGCTCCTTTGAGAAAGAGAGAGATGTAATCTCCTTTGAGCGAAAGAGAGAGAGAGAGATGCTAGGCTCCTTTGAGAGAGAAAGATATATGCTTGGCTCCTTTGAGAGAAAGAGGAGAGTTAGACAGAGAGATGCTGGGTTCCTTTTAGAGAAAGAGAGACAGTGAGAGAGGGATCAGAGGATTCTTTGAGAGAGAGAGGGAGAGAGAGAATATATGCTCCCAGGTCAGAGAGAGAGAGACATAGAGAGAGAGATGCTTAGCTCCTCTGAGAAAGAGAGAGATGGTAATCTCCTTTGAGAGAAAGAGAGAGATAGATGCTAGGCGACTTTGTCAGAGAGGGAGGGGTGGTAGGCTCTTTGAGAGCGAGAGTAAGTGATGCTAGGATTCTTAGAGAGGGAAAGAGAGAGATCCTGGAATCCTTTGAGTGAGACAGAGAGATATATTCTAGGATTCTTTCAGAGACAGAGAGAGTCTGAGAGAGACCGAGAGAGAGGGAGATGCTAGGCTCAAATGAGAGAGAGAGAGGGGGAGGAAGAGAGAGAGATTCTAGGCTCCTTTGAGCGAAAGAGAGATATACAGATAAATGGAGATGCTAGGCTCCTTTGAGGGAGAGAGAGTCAGACAGAGAGAGAGATAGAGAGGGAGAGAACATATGCTCCTTCTAGAGAGAGATTGAGGGAGAGAGAGAGAGAAAGAGAGAAAGAGAGAGAGACAGAGAGACAGCGACAAAGAGAGAGATGCTTGGGACGTTTTAGAGAGAGAGAGATCTGCTAAGCTTTTTGAGAGAAAGAGAAAGGAAGAGACAGAGAGAGATATGCTAGGCTCCTTGAGAGAGACTGAGGGAGAGAAAAGAGAGAGAGAGAGAGGCTAGGCTCCCGTGAACGAGAGAGTGAGAGAGATACATGCAAGGCTCCTTTGTGAGAGAGAGAGAGAGAGCGAGAGTGATTCTAGTATCCTTTGAGAAAGAGAGTGGGATTCTAGGCTCCTTTGTGAGAAAGTGGAGAGATGAAGCGACAGAGAGTTGCTATTCCCCTTTGAGAGAGAGAGAGATGCTAGACTTCTTAGACAGAGAGAGAGAAAAAGAGAGAGATGCTAGAATATTTGGAGAGAGAGAGAAATGCTATGCTCCTTTGAGAGAGAGAGAGAGAGGGAGAGAGGGAGAGGGAGAGAGCGAGTAAGAGAGAGATGCAGGGATCCTTTGATAGAAAGTGGAGAGATACAAAGAGAGATGTATGCTATTCTACTTTAAGAGAGAGAGGACAGAGAGAGAGGGATCATAGGCTCGTTTGAGAGAGAGAGAGAGAGAGAAATATAGACGATATGCTCCTTGGAGAGAGAGTGAGAGAGAGAGAAAGAGAGGGAGAGAGAGAGAGCAGCGAGGCTCTTTTGAGAGAGAGAGATGGAGAGATAAAGATTCTAGGCTCCTATGAGAGAAATAGAGATACATAGACAGACATATGCTGGGCTCCTTTGAGAGAGACTGAGGGAGAGAAGAGAGAGAGAGATGCTAGGCTCCTGTGAACAAGACAGTGAGAGAGATACATGCAAGGCTCCTTCGAGAGAGCGAGCGAGCGAGAGGGATTCTATTCTCCTTTGAGAAAGAGAGAGAGATTCTAGGCTCCTTTCAGAGAAAGTGCAGAGATAGAGAGACAGAGAGTTGCTATTCCCCTTTGAGAGAGAGAGATGCTAGACTTCTTAGACAGAGAGAGAGAAAAAGGGAGAGATGCTAGAATACTTGGAGAGAGAGATATATATGCTATGCTCCTTTGAGAGAGAGAAAGAGAGAGAGAGAGGGAGAGAGCGAGTGAGAGCAAGATACTGGGATCCTTTGATAGAAAGTGGAGAGATACAAAGAGAGATGTATGCTATTCAACTGTAAGAGAGAGAGGACAGAGAGAGAGGGATCATAGGCTAGATTGAGAGAGAGAGAGAAATATAGACGATATGCTCCTTGGAGAGAGAGGGAGAGAGAGAGAGAGGGAGAGAGAGAGAGCTGAGAGGCTCCTTTGAGAGAGAGAGATGTAGAGATAAAGATTCTAGGCTCCTATGAGGGAAATAGAGATAGACAGAGATATGCTGGGCTCCTTTGAGTGAGAGAGAAAGTTTCTAAGCTTCTTAGAGAGCGACAGAGAAAGAGAGAGATGCTAGATTCCTTTGAGAGAGAGAGATAGATAGATAGATGCTTGTCTCCTTTGAGAGAGACAGAGGGAGAGAACTCTGTTGCTCCTTTCTGAGAGGGAGAGATACTAGGCTCCTTTGAGAGAGAAAGAGATATGCTAGGCTCCTTTCAGAGAAAGAGGAGAGCTAGAGAGACAGAGAGATGCTGGGTTCCTTTTAGAGAAAGAGAGACAGTGAGAGAGGGATCAGAAGCTCCTTTGAGAGAGAGAGAGGGAGAGAGAGAATATATGCTCCTAGGTGAGAGAGAGAGAGAGAGAGAGAGACAGATGCTTATCTCCTTTGAGAAAGAGAGAGATGGTAATCGCCTTTGTGAGAAAGAGAGAGATAGATGCTAGGCTACTTTGTCAGAGAGGGAGGGATGGTAGGCTCTTTGAGAGAGAGAGTAATGCTAGGATTTTAAGAGAGAGAGGGAGTGAGATGCTAGAATCCTTTGAGTGAGACAGAGAGATATATTCTAGGATTCTTTGAGAGAGAGAAAGAGACTGAGAGAGACAGAGATAGAGAGAGATGCTAGGCTCAATAGGACAGAGATAGGGAGGGAGAGAGAGAGATTCTAGGCTCCTTTGAGCGAAAGAGAGATATACAGAGACATGGAGATGCTAGGCTCCTTTGAGGTAGAGAGAGTCAGACAGAGAGAGAGAGGGATCCTTGGCTCTTTGAGAGAGAGCGTCAGGGAGAGAATATATGCTCCTTGGAGATAGAGAGGGAGAGATAGAGAGGGAGACAGAAATGCTTGTCTCCTTTGAGAGAGAGAGAGATAGCTGTGAGGCTCCTTTGTGAGAGAGGGAGATACTAGGCTCCTTTGAGAGAGAAAGAGATATGCTAGGGTCGTTTAAGAGAAAGAGTAGAGCGAGAGAGACAGAGAGATTCTTGGCTCCTTTGAGAGAAAGAGAGACAGAGAGAGAGGGATCCGAGGCTCCTTTGAGAGAGAGAGAGAGTATATATGCTCCTGGGAGAGAGAGAGAGAGACATAGACAGATGCTTGGCTCTTTTGAGGAAGAGAGAGACGCTTATCTCTTTGAGAGAAAGAGAGAGGGAGATGCTACGCTACTTTGTCAGAGAGAGCGGGATGGTAGGCTCCTCTGAGAGTGGGAGTGAGTGATGCTAGGTATCTCAGAGAGAGAAAGAGAGAGATGCTAGAGTCCTTTGAGTGAGAGAGAAAGAGATATTCTAGGATTCTTTGAGAGAGATTAAGAGATAGAGAGACAGAGATAGAGAGAGATTCTAGACTCATTTGAGACAGAGAGAGGCAGTAAAAGAGAGATTCAAGGCTCCTTTGAGCGAAAGAGAGAGATACAGAGACAGGGAGAAGCTAGGCACCTTTGAGGGAGAGAAAGACAGAGAGAGAGGGATCCTAGGCTCTTTGAGAGAGAGAGAGATTGAGGGAGAGAATATATGTTCCTTGGAGAGAGAGAGGGAGAGAGAAAGCGATAGAAAGAGACAAAGAGAGAGAGAGAGAGAGTGAGAGGGAGAGAGAGAGATGCTTGTGTCCTTTTAGAGAGAGAGAGTGTTTGTAAACTACTTAGAGAGAGACAGGGAAAGAGAGAGATCTTCGATTGCTTTGAGAGAGAGAGAGATAGATGCTTGTCTCCTTTGAGAGAGACAGAGAGAGAGCTCTGAGGCTCCTTTCTGAAAGAGAGACTGTAGGCTCCTTTGAGAGATAAAGTGATATGCTAGGCACCTTTGAGAGAAAGAGGAGAGCTAGAGAGGCAGAGAGATGCTGCGTTCCTTTTAGAGAAAGAGAGACAGTGAGAGAGGGATCAGAGGCTCCTTTGAGAGAGAGAGAGGGAGAGAGAGAATATATGCTCCTAGGTGAGAAAGAGACCTATAGAGTGATATGCTTAGCTCCTTTGAGAAAGAGAGAGATGTAATCTCCTTTGAGCGAAAGAGAGAGAGAGAGATGCTAGGCTCCTTTGAGAGAGAAAGATATATGCTTGGCTCCTTTGAGAGAAAGAGGAGAGTTAGACAGAGAGATGCTGGGTTCCTTTTAGAGAAAGAGAGACAGTGAGAGAGGGATCAGAGGATTCTTTGAGAGAGAGAGGGAGAGAGAGAATATATGCTCCCAGGTCAGAGAGAGAGAGACATAGAGAGAGAGATGCTTAGCTCCTCTGAGAAAGAGAGAGATGGTAATCTCCTTTGAGAGAAAGAGAGAGATAGATGCTAGGCGACTTTGTCAGAGAGGGAGGGGTGGTAGGCTCTTTGAGAGCGAGAGTAAGTGATGCTAGGATTCTTAGAGAGGGAAAGAGAGAGATCCTGGAATCCTTTGAGTGAGACAGAGAGATATATTCTAGGATTCTTTCAGAGACAGAGAGAGTCTGAGAGAGACCGAGAGAGAGGGAGATGCTAGGCTCAAATGAGAGAGAGAGAGAGGGAGGAAGAGAGAGAGATTCTAGGCTCCTTTGAGCGAAAGAGAGATATACAGATAAATGGAGATGCTAGGCTCCTTTGAGGGAGAGAGAGTCAGACAGAGAGAGAGAGATAGAGAGGGAGAGAACATATGCTCCTTCTAGAGAGAGATTGAGGGAGAGAGAGAGAGAAAGAGAGAAAGAGAGAGAGACAGAGAGACAGCGACAAAGAGAGAGATGCTTGGGACGTTTTAGAGAGAGAGAGATCTGCTAAGCTTTTTGAGAGAAAGAGAAAGGAAGAGACAGAGAGAGATATGCTAGGCTCCTTGAGAGAGACTGAGGGAGAGAAAAGAGAGAGAGAGAGAGGCTAGGCTCCCGTGAACGAGAGAGTGAGAGAGATACATGCAAGGCTCCTTTGTGAGAGAGAGAGAGAGCGAGAGTGATTCTAGTATCCTTTGAGAAAGAGAGTGGGATTCTAGGCTCCTTTGTGAGAAAGTGGAGAGATGAAGCGACAGAGAGTTGCTATTCCCCTTTGAGAGAGAGAGAGATGCTAGACTTCTTAGACAGAGAGAGAGAAAAAGAGAGAGATGCTAGAATATTTGGAGAGAGAGAGAAATGCTATGCTCCTTTGAGAGAGAGAGAGAGAGGGAGAGAGGGAGAGGGAGAGAGCGAGTAAGAGAGAGATGCAGGGATCCTTTGATAGAAAGTGGAGAGATACAAAGAGAGATGTATGCTATTCTACTTTAAGAGAGAGAGGACAGAGAGAGAGGGATCATAGGCTCGTTTGAGAGAGAGAGAGAGAGAGAAATATAGACGATATGCTCCTTGGAGAGAGAGTGAGAGAGAGAGAAAGAGAGGGAGAGAGAGAGAGCAGCGAGGCTCTTTTGAGAGAGAGAGATGGAGAGATAAAGATTCTAGGCTCCTATGAGAGAAATAGAGATACATAGACAGACATATGCTGGGCTCCTTTGAGAGAGACTGAGGGAGAGAAGAGAGAGAGAGATGCTAGGCTCCTGTGAACAAGACAGTGAGAGAGATACATGCAAGGCTCCTTCGAGAGAGCGAGCGAGCGAGAGGGATTCTATTCTCCTTTGAGAAAGAGAGAGAGATTCTAGGCTCCTTTCAGAGAAAGTGCAGAGATAGAGAGACAGAGAGTTGCTATTCCCCTTTGAGAGAGAGAGATGCTAGACTTCTTAGACAGAGAGAGAGAAAAAGGGAGAGATGCTAGAATACTTGGAGAGAGAGATATATATGCTATGCTCCTTTGAGAGAGAGAAAGAGAGAGAGAGAGGGAGAGAGCGAGTGAGAGCAAGATACTGGGATCCTTTGATAGAAAGTGGAGAGATACAAAGAGAGATGTATGCTATTCAACTGTAAGAGAGAGAGGACAGAGAGAGAGGGATCATAGGCTAGATTGAGAGAGAGAGAGAAATATAGACGATATGCTCCTTGGAGAGAGAGTGAGAGAGAGAGAGAGGGAGAGAGAGAGAGCTGAGAGGCTCCTTTGAGAGAGAGAGATGTAGAGATAAAGATTCTAGGCTCCTATGAGGGAAATAGAGATAGACAGAGATATGCTGGGATCCTTGGAGTGAGAGAGAAAGTTTCTAAGCTTCTTAGAGAGCGACAGAGAAAGAGAGAGATGCTAGATTCCTTTGAGAGAGAGAGATAGATAGATAGATGCTTGTCTCCTTTGAGAGAGACAGAGGGAGAGAACTCTGTTGCTCCTTTCTGAGAGGGAGAGATACTAGGCTCCTTTGAGAGAGAAAGAGATATGCTAGGCTCCTTTCAGAGAAAGAGGAGAGCTAGAGAGACAGAGAGATGCTGGGTTCCTTTTAGAGAAAGAGAGACAGTGAGAGAGGGATCAGAAGCTCCTTTGAGAGAGAGAGAGGGAGAGAGAGAATATATGCTCCTAGGTGAGAGAGAGAGAGAGAGAGAGAGAGAGAGACAGATGCTTATCTCCTTTGAGAAAGAGAGAGATGGTAATCGCCTTTGAGAGAAAGAGAGAGATAGATGCTAGGCTACTTTGTCAGAGAGGGAGGGATGGTAGGCTCTTTGAGAGAGAGAGTAATGCTAGGATTTTAAGAGAGAGAGGGAGTGAGATGCTAGAATCCTTTGAGTGAGACAGAGAGATATATTCTAGGATTCTTTGAGAGAGAGAAAGAGACTGAGAGAGACAGAGATAGAGAGAGATGCTAGGCTCAATAGGACAGAGATAGGGAGGGAGAGAGAGAGATTCTAGGCTCCTTTGAGCGAAAGAGAGATATACAGAGACATGGAGATGCTAGGCTCCTTTGAGGTAGAGAGAGTCAGACAGAGAGAGAGAGGGATCCTTGGCTCTTTGAGAGAGAGCGTCAGGGAGAGAATATATGCTCCTTGGAGATAGAGAGGGAGAGATAGAGAGGGAGACAGAAATGCTTGTCTCCTTTGAGAGAGAGAGAGATAGCTGTGAGGCTCCTTTGTGAGAGAGGGAGATACTAGGCTCCTTTGAGAGAGAAAGAGATATGCTAGGGTCGTTTAAGAGAAAGAGTAGAGCGAGAGAGACAGAGAGATTCTTGGCTCCTTTGAGAGAAAGAGAGACAGAGAGAGAGGGATCCGAGGCTCCTTTGAGAGAGAGAGAGAGTATATATGCTCCTGGGAGAGAGAGAGAGAGACATAGACAGATGCTTGGCTCTTTTGAGGAAGAGAGAGACGCTTATCTCTTTGAGAGAAAGAGAGAGGGAGATGCTACGCTACTTTGTCAGAGAGAGCGGGATGGTAGGCTCCTCTGAGAGTGGGAGTGAGTGATGCTAGGTATCTCAGAGAGAGAAAGAGAGAGATGCTAGAGTCCTTTGAGTGAGAGAGAAAGAGATATTCTAGGATTCTTTGAGAGAGATTAAGAGATAGAGAGACAGAGATAGAGAGAGATTCTAGACTCATTTGAGACAGAGAGAGGCAGTAAAAGAGAGATTCAAGGCTCCTTTGAGCGAAAGAGAGAGATACAGAGACAGGGAGAAGCTAGGCACCTTTGAGGGAGAGAAAGACAGAGAGAGAGGGATCCTAGGCTCTTTGAGAGAGAGAGAGATTGAGGGAGAGAATATATGTTCCTTGGAGAGAGAGAGGGAGAGAGAAAGTGATAGAAAGAGACAAAGAGAGAGAGAGAGAGAGTGAGAGGGAGAGAGAGAGATGCTTGTGTCCTTTTAGAGAGAGAGAGTGTTTGTAAACTACTTAGAGAGAGACAGGGAAAGAGAGAGATCTTCGATTGCTTTGAGAGAGAGAGAGATAGATGCTTGTCTCCTTTGAGAGAGACAGAGAGAGAGCTCTGAGGCTCCTTTCTGAAAGAGAGACTGTAGGCTCCTTTGAGAGATAAAGTGATATGCTAGGCACCTTTGAGAGAAAGAGGAGAGCTAGAGAGGCAGAGAGATGCTGCGTTCCTTTTAGAGAAAGAGAGACAGTGAGAGAGGGATCAGAGGCTCCTTTGAGAGAGAGAGAGGGAGAGAGAGAATATATGCTCCTAGGTGAGAAAGAGACCTATAGAGTGATATGCTTAGCTCCTTTGAGAAAGAGAGAGATGTAATCTCCTTTGAGCGAAAGAGAGAGAGAGAGATGCTAGGCTCCTTTGAGAGAGAAAGATATATGCTTGGCTCCTTTGAGAGAAAGAGGAGAGTTAGACAGAGAGATGCTGGGTTCCTTTTAGAGAAAGAGAGACAGTGAGAGAGGGATCAGAGGATTCTTTGAGAGAGAGAGGGAGAGAGAGAATATATGCTCCCAGGTCAGAGAGAGAGAGACATAGAGAGAGAGATGCTTAGCTCCTCTGAGAAAGAGAGAGATGGTAATCTCCTTTGAGAGAAAGAGAGAGATAGATGCTAGGCGACTTTGTCAGAGAGGGAGGGGTGGTAGGCTCTTTGAGAGCGAGAGTAAGTGATGCTAGGATTCTTAGAGAGGGAAAGAGAGAGATCCTGGAATCCTTTGAGTGAGACAGAGAGATATATTCTAGGATTCTTTCAGAGACAGAGAGAGTCTGAGAGAGACCGAGAGAGAGGGAGATGCTAGGCTCAAATGAGAGAGAGAGAGAGGGAGGAAGAGAGAGAGATTCTAGGCTCCTTTGAGCGAAAGAGAGATATACAGATAAATGGAGATGCTAGGCTCCTTTGAGGGAGAGAGAGTCAGACAGAGAGAGAGATAGAGAGGGAGAGAACATATGCTCCTTCTAGAGAGAGATTGAGGGAGAGAGAGAGAGAAAGAGAGAAAGAGAGAGAGACAGAGAGACAGCGACAAAGAGAGAGATGCTTGGGACGTTTTAGAGAGAGAGAGATCTGCTAAGCTTTTTGAGAGAAAGAGAAAGGAAGAGACAGAGAGAGATATGCTAGGCTCCTTGAGAGAGACTGAGGGAGAGAAAAGAGAGAGAGAGAGAGGCTAGGCTCCCGTGAACGAGAGAGTGAGAGAGATACATGCAAGGCTCCTTTGTGAGAGAGAGAGAGAGCGAGAGTGATTCTAGTATCCTTTGAGAAAGAGAGTGGGATTCTAGGCTCCTTTGTGAGAAAGTGGAGAGATGAAGCGACAGAGAGTTGCTATTCCCCTTTGAGAGAGAGAGAGATGCTAGACTTCTTAGACAGAGAGAGAGAAAAAGAGAGAGATGCTAGAATATTTGGAGAGAGAGAGAAATGCTATGCTCCTTTGAGAGAGAGAGAGAGAGGGAGAGAGGGAGAGGGAGAGAGCGAGTAAGAGAGAGATGCAGGGATCCTTTGATAGAAAGTGGAGAGATACAAAGAGAGATGTATGCTATTCTACTTTAAGAGAGAGAGGACAGAGAGAGAGGGATCATAGGCTCGTTTGAGAGAGAGAGAGAGAGAGAAATATAGACGATATGCTCCTTGGAGAGAGAGTGAGAGAGAGAGAAAGAGAGGGAGAGAGAGAGAGCAGCGAGGCTCTTTTGAGAGAGAGAGATGGAGAGATAAAGATTCTAGGCTCCTATGAGAGAAATAGAGATACATAGACAGACATATGCTGGGCTCCTTTGAGAGAGACTGAGGGAGAGAAGAGAGAGAGAGATGCTAGGCTCCTGTGAACAAGACAGTGAGAGAGATACATGCAAGGCTCCTTCGAGAGAGCGAGCGAGCGAGAGGGATTCTATTCTCCTTTGAGAAAGAGAGAGAGATTCTAGGCTCCTTTCAGAGAAAGTGCAGAGATAGAGAGACAGAGAGTTGCTATTCCCCTTTGAGAGAGAGAGATGCTAGACTTCTTAGACAGAGAGAGAGAAAAAGGGAGAGATGCTAGAATACTTGGAGAGAGAGATATATATGCTATGCTCCTTTGAGAGAGAGAAAGAGAGAGAGAGAGGGAGAGAGCGAGTGAGAGCAAGATACTGGGATCCTTTGATAGAAAGTGGAGAGATACAAAGAGAGATGTATGCTATTCAACTGTAAGAGAGAGAGGACAGAGAGAGAGGGATCATAGGCTAGATTGAGAGAGAGAGAGAAATATAGACGATATGCTCCTTGGAGAGAGAGTGAGAGAGAGAGAGAGGGAGAGAGAGAGAGCTGAGAGGCTCCTTTGAGAGAGAGAGATGTAGAGATAAAGATTCTAGGCTCCTATGAGGGATATAGAGATAGACAGAGATATGCTGGGATCCTTGGAGTGAGAGAGAAAGTTTCTAAGCTTCTTAGAGAGCGACAGAGAAAGAGAGAGATGCTAGATTCCTTTGAGAGAGAGAGATAGATAGATAGATGCTTGTCTCCTTTGAGAGAGACAGAGGGAGAGAACTCTGTTGCTCCTTTCTGAGAGGGAGAGATACTAGGCTCCTTTGAGAGAGAAAGAGATATGCTAGGCTCCTTTCAGAGAAAGAGGAGAGCTAGAGAGACAGAGAGATGCTGGGTTCCTTTTAGAGAAAGAGAGACAGTGAGAGAGGGATCAGAAGCTCCTTTGAGAGAGAGAGAGGGAGAGAGAGAATATATGCTCCTAGGTGAGAGAGAGAGAGAGAGAGAGAGAGAGAGACAGATGCTTATCTCCTTTGAGAAAGAGAGAGATGGTAATCGCCTTTGAGAGAAAGAGAGAGATAGATGCTAGGCTACTTTGTCAGAGAGGGAGGGATGGTAGGCTCTTTGAGAGAGAGAGTAATGCTAGGATTTTAAGAGAGAGAGGGAGTGAGATGCTAGAATCCTTTGAGTGAGACAGAGAGATATATTCTAGGATTCTTTGAGAGAGAGAAAGAGACTGAGAGAGACAGAGATAGAGAGAGATGCTAGGCTCAATAGGACAGAGATAGGGAGGGAGAGAGAGAGATTCTAGGCTCCTTTGAGCGAAAGAGAGATATACAGAGACATGGAGATGCTAGGCTCCTTTGAGGTAGAGAGAGTCAGACAGAGAGAGAGAGGGATCCTTGGCTCTTTGAGAGAGAGCGTCAGGGAGAGAATATATGCTCCTTGGAGATAGAGAGGGAGAGATAGAGAGGGAGACAGAAATGCTTGTCTCCTTTGAGAGAGAGAGAGATAGCTGTGAGGCTCCTTTGTGAGAGAGGGAGATACTAGGCTCCTTTGAGAGAGAAAGAGATATGCTAGGGTCGTTTAAGAGAAAGAGTAGAGCGAGAGAGACAGAGAGATTCTTGGCTCCTTTGAGAGAAAGAGAGACAGAGAGAGAGGGATCCGAGGCTCCTTTGAGAGAGAGAGAGAGTATATATGCTCCTGGGAGAGAGAGAGAGAGACATAGACAGATGCTTGGCTCTTTTGAGGAAGAGAGAGACGCTTATCTCTTTGAGAGAAAGAGAGAGGGAGATGCTACGCTACTTTGTCAGAGAGAGCGGGATGGTAGGCTCCTCTGAGAGTGGGAGTGAGTGATGCTAGGTATCTCAGAGAGAGAAAGAGAGAGATGCTAGAGTCCTTTGAGTGAGAGAGAAAGAGATATTCTAGGATTCTTTGAGAGAGATTAAGAGATAGAGAGACAGAGATAGAGAGAGATTCTAGACTCCTTTGAGACAGAGAGAGGCAGTAAAAGAGAGATTCAAGGCTCCTTTGAGCGAAAGAGAGAGATACAGAGACAGGGAGAAGCTAGGCACCTTTGAGGGAGAGAAAGACAGAGAGAGAGGGATCCTAGGCTCTTTGAGAGAGAGAGAGATTGAGGGAGAGAATATATGTTCCTTGGAGAGAGAGAGGGAGAGAGAAAGCGATAGAAAGAGACAAAGAGAGAGAGAGAGAGAGTGAGAGGGAGAGAGAGAGATGCTTGTGTCCTTTTAGAGAGAG
Organism: Manis pentadactyla; assembly: GCF_030020395.1. Lineage (NCBI taxonomy): Eukaryota > Metazoa > Chordata > Mammalia > Pholidota > Manidae > Manis > Manis pentadactyla. The sequence continues at coordinate 43,309 of NW_026644751.1, forward strand.
AGAGTGTTTGTAAACTACTTAGAGAGAGACAGGGAAAGAGAGAGATCTTCGATTGCTTTGAGAGAGAGAGAGATAGATGCTTGTCTCCTTTGAGAGAGACAGAGAGAGAGCTCTGAGGCTCCTTTCTGAAAGAGAGACTGTAGGCTCCTTTGAGAGATAAAGTGATATGCTAGGCACCTTTGAGAGAAAGAGGAGAGCTAGAGAGGCAGAGAGATGCTGCGTTCCTTTTAGAGAAAGAGAGACAGTGAGAGAGGGATCAGAGGCTCCTTTGAGAGAGAGAGAGGGAGAGAGAGAATATATGCTCCTAGGTGAGAAAGAGACCTATAGAGTGATATGCTTAGCTCCTTTGAGAAAGAGAGAGATGTAATCTCCTTTGAGCGAAAGAGAGAGAGAGAGATGCTAGGCTCCTTTGAGAGAGAAAGATATATGCTTGGCTCCTTTGAGAGAAAGAGGAGAGTTAGACAGAGAGATGCTGGGTTCCTTTTAGAGAAAGAGAGACAGTGAGAGAGGGATCAGAGGATTCTTTGAGAGAGAGAGGGAGAGAGAGAATATATGCTCCCAGGTCAGAGAGAGAGAGACATAGAGAGAGAGATGCTTAGCTCCTCTGAGAAAGAGAGAGATGGTAATCTCCTTTGAGAGAAAGAGAGAGATAGATGCTAGGCGACTTTGTCAGAGAGGGAGGGGTGGTAGGCTCTTTGAGAGCGAGAGTAAGTGATGCTAGGATTCTTAGAGAGGGAAAGAGAGAGATCCTGGAATCCTTTGAGTGAGACAGAGAGATATATTCTAGGATTCTTTCAGAGACAGAGAGAGTCTGAGAGAGACCGAGAGAGAGGGAGATGCTAGGCTCAAATGAGAGAGAGAGAGAGGGAGGAAGAGAGAGAGATTCTAGGCTCCTTTGAGCGAAAGAGAGATATACAGATAAATGGAGATGCTAGGCTCCTTTGAGGGAGAGAGAGTCAGACAGAGATAGAGAGCAATCCTAGGCTCTTTGAGAGAGAGAGATAGAGAGGGAGAGAACATATGCTCCTTCTAGAGAGAGATTGAGGGAGAGAGAGAGAGAAAGAGAGAAAGAGAGAGAGACAGAGAGACAGCGACAAAGAGAGAGATGCTTGGGACGTTTTAGAGAGAGAGATCTGCTAAGCTTTTTGAGAGAAAGAGAAAGGAAGAGACAGAGAGAGATATGCTAGGCTCCTTGAGAGAGACTGAGGGAGAGAAAAGAGAGAGAGAGAGAGGCTAGGCTCCCGTGAACGAGAGAGTGAGAGAGATACATGCAAGGCTCCTTTGTGAGAGAGAGAGAGAGAGCGAGAGTGATTCTAGTATCCTTTGAGAAAGAGAGTGGGATTCTAGGCTCCTTTGTGAGAAAGTGGAGAGATGAAGCGACAGAGAGTTGCTATTCCCCTTTGAGAGAGAGAGAGATGCTAGACTTCTTAGACAGAGAGAGAGAAAAAGAGAGAGATGCTAGAATATTTGGAGAGAGAGAGAAATGCTATGCTCCTTTGAGAGAGAGAGAGAGAGGGAGAGAGGGAGAGGGAGAGAGCGAGTAAGAGAGAGATGCAGGGATCCTTTGATAGAAAGTGGAGAGATACAAAGAGAGATGTATGCTATTCTACTTTAAGAGAGAGAGGACAGAGAGAGAGGGATCATAGGCTCGTTTGAGAGAGAGAGAGAGAGAGAAATATAGACGATATGCTCCTTGGAGAGAGAGTGAGAGAGAGAGAAAGAGAGGGAGAGAGAGAGAGCAGCGAGGCTCTTTTGAGAGAGAGAGATGGAGAGATAAAGATTCTAGGCTCCTATGAGAGAAATAGAGATACATAGACAGACATATGCTGGGCTCCTTTGAGAGAGACTGAGGGAGAGAAGAGAGAGAGAGATGCTAGGCTCCTGTGAACAAGACAGTGAGAGAGATACATGCAAGGCTCCTTCGAGAGAGCGAGCGAGCGAGAGGGATTCTATTCTCCTTTGAGAAAGAGAGAGAGATTCTAGGCTCCTTTCAGAGAAAGTGCAGAGATAGAGAGACAGAGAGTTGCTATTCCCCTTTGAGAGAGAGAGATGCTAGACTTCTTAGAAAGAGAGAGAGAAAAAGGGAGAGATGCTAGAATACTTGGAGAGAGAGATATATATGCTATGCTCCTTTGAGAGAGAGAAAGAGAGAGAGAGAGGGAGAGAGCGAGTGAGAGCAAGATACTGGGATCCTTTGATAGAAAGTGGAGAGATACAAAGAGAGATGTATGCTATTCAACTGTAAGAGAGAGAGGACAGAGAGAGAGGGATCATAGGCTAGATTGAGAGAGAGAGAGAAATATAGACGATATGCTCCTTGGAGAGAGAGGGAGAGAGAGAGAGAGGGAGAGAGAGAGAGCTGAGAGGCTCCTTTGAGAGAGAGAGATGTAGAGATAAAGATTCTAGGCTCCTATGAGGGAAATAGAGATAGACAGAGATATGCTGGGCTCCTTTGAGTGAGAGAGAAAGTTTCTAAGCTTCTTAGAGAGCGACAGAGAAAGAGAGAGATGCTAGATTCCTTTGAGAGAGAGAGATAGATAGATAGATAGATGCTTGTCTCCTTTGAGAGAGACAGAGGGAGAGAACTCTGTTGCTCCTTTCTGAGAGGGAGAGATACTAGGCTCCTTTGAGAGAGAAAGAGATATGCTAGGCTCCTTTCAGAGAAAGAGGAGAGCTAGAGAGACAGAGAGATGCTGGGTTCCTTTTAGAGAAAGAGAGACAGTGAGAGAGGGATCAGAAGCTCCTTTGAGAGAGAGAGAGGGAGAGAGAGAATATATGCTCCTAGGTGAGAGAGAGAGAGAGAGAGAGAGAGAGAGAGAGAGAGAGACAGATGCTTATCTCCTTTGAGAAAGAGAGAGATGGTAATCGCCTTTGAGAGAAAGAGAGAGATAGATGCTAGGCTACTTTGTCAGAGAGGGAGGGATGGTAGGCTCTTTGAGAGAGAGAGTAATGCTAGGATTTTAAGAGAGAGAGGGAGTGAGATGCTAGAATCCTTTGAGTGAGACAGAGAGATATATTCTAGGATTCTTTGAGAGAGAGAAAGAGACTGAGAGAGACAGAGATAGAGAGAGATGCTGGGCTCAATAGGACAGAGATAGGGAGGGAGAGAGAGATTCTAGGCTCCTTTGAGCGAAAGAGAGATATACAGAGACATGGAGATGCTAGGCTCCTTTGAGGTAGAGAGAGTCAGACAGAGAGAGAGAGGGATCCTTGGCTCTTTGAGAGAGAGCGTCAGGGAGAGAATATATGCTCCTTGGAGATAGAGAGGGAGAGATAGAGAGGGAGACAGAAATGCTTGTCTCCTTTGAGAGAGAGAGAGATAGCTGTGAGGCTCCTTTGTGAGAGAGGGAGATACTAGGCTCCTTTGAGAGAGAAAGAGATATGCTAGGGTCGTTTAAGAGAAAGAGTAGAGCGAGAGAGACAGAGAGATTCTTGGCTCCTTTGAGAGAAAGAGAGACAGAGAGAGAGGGATCCGAGGCTCCTTTGAGAGAGAGAGAGAGTATATATGCTCCTGGGAGAGAGAGAGAGAGACATAGACAGATGCTTGGCTCTTTTGAGGAAGAGAGAGACGCTTATCTCTTTGAGAGAAAGAGAGAGGGAGATGCTACGCTACTTTGTCAGAGAGAGCGGGATGGTAGGCTCCTCTGAGAGTGGGAGTGAGTGATGCTAGGTATCTCAGAGAGAGAAAGAGAGAGATGCTAGAGTCCTTTGAGTGAGAGAGAAAGAGATATTCTAGGATTCTTTGAGAGAGATTAAGAGATAGAGAGACAGAGATAGAGAGAGATTCTAGACTCATTTGAGACAGAGAGAGGCAGTAAAAGAGAGATTCAAGGCTCCTTTGAGCGAAAGAGAGAGATACAGAGACAGGGAGAAGCTAGGCACCTTTGAGGGAGAGAAAGACAGAGAGAGAGGGATCCTAGGCTCTTTGAGAGAGAGAGAGATTGAGGGAGAGAATATATGTTCCTTGGAGAGAGAGAGGGAGAGAGAAAGCGATAGAAAGAGACAAAGAGAGAGAGAGAGAGAGTGAGAGGGAGAGAGAGAGATGCTTGTGTCCTTTTAGAGAGAGAGAGTGTTTGTAAACTACTTAGAGAGAGACAGGGAAAGAGAGAGATCTTCGATTGCTTTGAGAGAGAGAGAGATAGATGCTTGTCTCCTTTGAGAGAGACAGAGAGAGAGCTCTGAGGCTCCTTTCTGAAAGAGAGACTGTAGGCTCCTTTGAGAGATAAAGTGATATGCTAGGCACCTTTGAGAGAAAGAGGAGAGCTAGAGAGGCAGAGAGATGCTGCGTTCCTTTTAGAGAAAGAGAGACAGTGAGAGAGGGATCAGAGGCTCCTTTGAGAGAGAGAGAGGGAGAGAGAGAATATATGCTCCTAGGTGAGAAAGAGACCTATAGAGTGATATGCTTAGCTCCTTTGAGAAAGAGAGAGATGTAATCTCCTTTGAGCGAAAGAGAGAGAGAGAGATGCTAGGCTCCTTTGAGAGAGAAAGATATATGCTTGGCTCCTTTGAGAGAAAGAGGAGAGTTAGACAGAGAGATGCTGGGTTCCTTTTAGAGAAAGAGAGACAGTGAGAGAGGGATCAGAGGATTCTTTGAGAGAGAGAGGGAGAGAGAGAATATATGCTCCCAGGTCAGAGAGAGAGAGACATAGAGAGAGAGATGCTTAGCTCCTCTGAGAAAGAGAGAGATGGTAATCTCCTTTGAGAGAAAGAGAGAGATAGATGCTAGGCGACTTTGTCAGAGAGGGAGGGGTGGTAGGCTCTTTGAGAGCGAGAGTAAGTGATGCTAGGATTCTTAGAGAGGGAAAGAGAGAGATCCTGGAATCCTTTGAGTGAGACAGAGAGATATATTCTAGGATTCTTTCAGAGACAGAGAGAGTCTGAGAGAGACCGAGAGAGAGGGAGATGCTAGGCTCAAATGAGAGAGAGAGAGAGGGAGGAAGAGAGAGAGATTCTAGGCTCCTTTGAGCGAAAGAGAGATATACAGATAAATGGAGATGCTAGGCTCCTTTGAGGGAGAGAGAGTCAGACAGAGAGAGAGATAGAGAGGGAGAGAACATATGCTCCTTCTAGAGAGAGATTGAGGGAGAGAGAGAGAGAAAGAGAGAAAGAGAGAGAGACAGAGAGACAGCGACAAAGAGAGAGATGCTTGGGACGTTTTAGAGAGAGAGAGATCTGCTAAGCTTTTTGAGAGAAAGAGAAAGGAAGAGACAGAGAGAGATATGCTAGGCTCCTTGAGAGAGACTGAGGGAGAGAAAAGAGAGAGAGAGAGAGGCTAGGCTCCCGTGAACGAGAGAGTGAGAGAGATACATGCAAGGCTCCTTTGTGAGAGAGAGAGAGAGAGAGCGAGAGTGATTCTAGTATCCTTTGAGAAAGAGAGTGGGATTCTAGGCTCCTTTGTGAGAAAGTGGAGAGATGAAGCGACAGAGAGTTGCTATTCCCCTTTGAGAGAGAGAGAGATGCTAGACTTCTTAGACAGAGAGAGAGAAAAAGAGAGAGATGCTAGAATATTTGGAGAGAGAGAGAAATGCTATGCTCCTTTGAGAGAGAGAGAGAGAGGGAGAGAGGGAGAGGGAGAGAGCGAGTAAGAGAGAGATGCAGGGATCCTTTGATAGAAAGTGGAGAGATACAAAGAGAGATGTATGCTATTCTACTTTAAGAGAGAGAGGACAGAGAGAGAGGGATCATAGGCTCGTTTGAGAGAGAGAGAGAGAGAGAAATATAGACGATATGCTCCTTGGAGAGAGAGTGAGAGAGAGAGAAAGAGAGGGAGAGAGAGAGAGCAGCGAGGCTCTTTTGAGAGAGAGAGATGGAGAGATAAAGATTCTAGGCTCCTATGAGAGAAATAGAGATACATAGACAGACATATGCTGGGCTCCTTTGAGAGAGACTGAGGGAGAGAAGAGAGAGAGAGATGCTAGGCTCCTGTGAACAAGACAGTGAGAGAGATACATGCAAGGCTCCTTCGAGAGAGCGAGTGAGCGAGAGGGATTCTATTCTCCTTTGAGAAAGAGAGAGAGATTCTAGGCTCCTTTCAGAGAAAGTGCAGAGATAGAGAGACAGAGAGTTGCTATTCCCCTTTGAGAGAGAGAGATGCTAGACTTCTTAGACAGAGAGAGAGAAAAAGGGAGAGATGCTAGAATACTTGGAGAGAGAGATATATATGCTATGCTCCTTTGAGAGAGAGAAAGAGAGAGAGAGAGGGAGAGAGCGAGTGAGAGCAAGATACTGGGATCCTTTGATAGAAAGTGGAGAGATACAAAGAGAGATGTATGCTATTCAACTGTAAGAGAGAGAGGACAGAGAGAGAGGGATCATAGGCTAGATTGAGAGAGAGAGAGAAATATAGACGATATGCTCCTTGGAGAGAGAGGGAGAGAGAGAGAGAGGGAGAGAGAGAGAGCTGAGAGGCTCCTTTGAGAGAGAGAGATGTAGAGATAAAGATTCTAGGCTCCTATGAGGGAAATAGAGATAGACAGAGATATGCTGGGCTCCTTTGAGTGAGAGAGAAAGTTTCTAAGCTTCTTAGAGAGCGACAGAGAAAGAGAGAGATGCTAGATTCCTTTGAGAGAGAGAGATAGATAGATAGATGCTTGTCTCCTTTGAGAGAGACAGAGGGAGAGAACTCTGTTGCTCCTTTCTGAGAGGGAGAGATACTAGGGTCCTTTGAGAGAGAAAGAGATATGCTAGGCTCCTTTCAGAGAAAGAGGAGAGCTAGAGAGACAGAGAGATGCTGGGTTCCTTTTAGAGAAAGAGAGACAGTGAGAGAGGGATCAGAAGCTCCTTTGAGAGAGAGAGAGGGAGAGAGAGAATATATGCTCCTAGGTGAGAGAGAGAGAGAGAGAGAGAGAGAGAGAGAGAGAGAGAGACAGATGCTTATCTCCTTTGAGAAAGAGAGAGATGGTAATCGCCTTTGAGAGAAAGAGAGAGATAGATGCTAGGCTACTTTGTCAGAGAGGGAGGGATGGTAGGCTCTTTGAGAGAGAGAGTAATGCTAGGATTTTAAGAGAGAGAAGGAGTGAGATGCTAGAATCCTTTGAGTGAGACAGAGAGATATATTCTAGGATTCTTTGAGAGAGAGAAAGAGACTGAGAGAGACAGAGATAGAGAGAGATGCTAGGCTCAATAGGACAGAGATAGGGAGGGAGAGAGATTGATTCTAGGCTCCTTTGAGCGAAAGAGAGATATACAGAGACATGGAGATGCTAGGCTCCTTTGAGGTAGAGAGAGTCAGACAGAGAGAGAGAGGGATCCTTGGCTCTTTGAGAGAGAGCGTCAGGGAGAGAATATATGCTCCTTGGAGATAGAGAGGGAGAGATAGAGAGGGAGACAGAAATGCTTGTCTCCTTTGAGAGAGAGAGAGATAGCTGTGAGGCTCCTTTGTGAGAGAGGGAGATACTAGGCTCCTTTGAGAGAGAAAGAGATATGCTAGGGTCGTTTAAGAGAAAGAGTAGAGCGAGAGAGACAGAGAGATTCTTGGCTCCTTTGAGAGAAAGAGAGACAGAGAGAGAGGGATCCGAGGCTCCTTTGAGAGAGAGAGAGAGTATATATGCTCCTGGGAGAGAGAGAGAGAGACATAGACAGATGCTTGGCTCTTTTGAGGAAGAGAGAGACGCTTATCTCTTTGAGAGAAAGAGAGAGGGAGATGCTACGCTACTTTGTCAGAGAGAGCGGGATGGTAGGCTCCTCTGAGAGTGGGAGTGAGTGATGCTAGGTATCTCAGAGAGAGAAAGAGAGAGATGCTAGAGTCCTTTGAGTGAGAGAGAAAGAGATATTCTAGGATTCTTTGAGAGAGATTAAGAGATAGAGACACAGAGATAGAGAGAGATTCTAGACCCATTTGAGACAGAGAGAGGCAGTAAAAGAGAGATTCAAGGCTCCTTTGAGCGAAAGAGAGACATACAGAGACAGGGAGAAGCTAGGCACCTTTGAGGGAGAGAAAGACAGAGAGAGAGGGATCCTAGGCTCTTTGAGAGAGAGAGAGATTGAGGGAGAGAATATATGTTCCTTGGAGAGAGAGAGGGAGAGAGAAAGCGATAGAAAGAGACAAAGAGAGAGAGAGAGAGAGTGAGAGGGAGAGAGAGAGATGCTTGTGTCCTTTTAGAGAGAGAGAGTGTTTGTAAACTACTTAGAGAGAGACAGGGAAAGAGAGAGATCTTCGATTGCTTTGAGAGAGAGAGAGATAGATGCTTGTCTCCTTTGAGAGAGACAGAGAGAGAGCTCTGAGGCTCCTTTCTGAAAGAGAGACTGTAGGCTCCTTTGAGAGATAAAGTGATATGCTAGGCACCTTTGAGAGAAAGAGGAGAGCTAGAGAGGCAGAGAGATGCTGCGTTCCTTTTAGAGAAAGAGAGACAGTGAGAGAGGGATCAGAGGCTCCTTTGAGAGAGAGAGAGGGAGAGAGAGAATATATGCTCCTAGGTGAGAAAGAGACCTATAGAGTGATATGCTTAGCTCCTTTGAGAAAGAGAGAGATGTAATCTCCTTTGAGCGAAAGAGAGAGAGAGAGATGCTAGGCTCCTTTGAGAGAGAAAGATATATGCTTGGCTCCTTTGAGAGAAAGAGGAGAGTTAGACAGAGAGATGCTGGGTTCCTTTTAGAGAAAGAGAGACAGTGAGAGAGGGATCAGAGGATTCTTTGAGAGAGAGAGGGAGAGAGAGAATATATGCTCCCAGGTCAGAGAGAGAGAGACATAGAGAGAGAGAGATGCTTAGCTCCTCTGAGAAAGAGAGAGATGGTAATCTCCTTTGAGAGAAAGAGAGAGATAGATGCTAGGCGACTTTGTCAGAGAGGGAGGGGTGGTAGGCTCTTTGAGAGCGAGAGTAAGTGATGCTAGGATTCTTAGAGAGGGAAAGAGAGAGATCCTGGAATCCTTTGAGTGAGACAGAGAGATATATTCTAGGATTCTTTCAGAGACAGAGAGAGTCTGAGAGAGACCGAGAGAGAGGGAGATGCTAGGCTCAAATGAGAGAGAGAGAGAGGGAGGAAGAGAGAGAGATTCTAGGCTCATTTGAGCGAAAGAGAGATATACAGATAAATGGAGATGCTAGGCTCCTTTGAGGGAGAGAGAGTCAGACAGAGATAGAGAGCAATCCTAGGCTCTTTGAGAGAGAGAGATAGAGAGGGAGAGAACATATGCTCCTTCTAGAGAGAGATTGAGGGAGAGAGAGAGAGAGAAAGAGAGAAAGAGAGAGAGACAGAGAGACAGCGACAAAGAGAGAGATGCTTGGGACGTTTTAGAGAGAGAGAGATCTGCTAAGCTTTTTGAGAGAAAGAGAAAGGAAGAGACAGAGAGAGATATGCTAGGCTCCTTGAGAGAGACTGAGGGAGAGAAAAGAGAGAGAGAGAGAGGCTAGGCTCCCGTGAACGAGAGAGTGAGAGAGATACATGCAAGGCTCCTTTGTGAGAGAGAGAGAGAGCGAGAGTGATTCTAGTATCCTTTGAGAAAGAGAGTGGGATTCTAGGCTCCTTTGTGAGAAAGTGGAGAGATGAAGCGACAGAGAGTTGCTATTCCCCTTTGAGAGAGAGAGAGATGCTAGACTTCTTAGACAGAGAGAGAGAAAAAGAGAGAGATGCTAGAATATTTGGAGAGAGAGAGAAATGCTATGCTCCTTTGAGAGAGAGAGAGAGAGAGGGAGAGAGGGAGAGGGAGAGAGCGAGTAAGAGAGAGATGCTGGGATCCTTTGATAGAAAGTGGAGAGATACAAAGAGAGATGTATGCTATTCTACTTTAAGAGAGAGAGGACAGAGAGAGAGGGATCATAGGCTCGTTTGAGAGAGAGAGAGAGAGAGAAATATAGACGATATGCTCCTTGGAGAGAGAGTGAGAGAGAGAGAAAGAGGGAGAGAGAGAGAGCAGCGAGGCTCTTTTGAGAGAGAGAGATGGAGAGATAAAGATTCTAGGCTCCTATGAGAGAAATAGAGATACATAGACAGACATATGCTGGGCTCCTTTGAGAGAGACTGAGGGAGAGAAGAGAGAGAGAGATGCTAGGCTCCTGTGAACAAGACAGTGAGAGAGATACATGCAAGGCTCCTTCGAGAGAGCGAGCGAGCGAGAGGGATTCTATTCTCCTTTGAGAAAGAGAGAGAGATTCTAGGCTCCTTTCAGAGAAAGTGCAGAGATAGAGAGACAGAGAGTTGCTATTCCCCTTTGAGAGAGAGAGATGCTAGACTTCTTAGACAGAGAGAGAGAAAAAGGGAGAGATGCTAGAATACTTGGAGAGAGAGATATATATGCTATGCTCCTTTGAGAGAGAGAAAGAGAGAGAGAGAGGGAGAGAGCGAGTGAGAGCAAGATACTGGGATCCTTTGATAGAAAGTGGAGAGATACAAAGAGAGATGTATGCTATTCAACTGTAAGAGAGAGAGGACAGAGAGAGAGGGATCATAGGCTAGATTGAGAGAGAGAGAGAAATATAGACGATATGCTCCTTGGAGAGAGAGAGAGAGAGAGAGAGAGGGGGAGAGAGAGAGAGCTGAGAGGCTCCTTTGAGAGAGAGAGATGTAGAGATAAAGATTCTAGGCTCCTATGAGGGAAATAGAGATAGACAGAGATATGCTGGGCTCCTTTGAGTGAGAGAGAGAGTTTCTAAGCTTCTTAGAGAGCGACAGAGAAAGAGAGAGATGCTAGATTCCTTTGAGAGAGAGAGAGATAGATAGATGCTTGTCTCCTCTGAGAGAGACAGAGGGAGAGAACTCTGTTGCTCCTTTCTGAGAGGGAGAGATACTAGGCTCCTTTGAGAGAGAAAGAGATATGCTAGGCTCCTTTCAGAGAAAGAGGAGAGCTAGAGAGACAGAGAGATGCTGGGTTCCTTTTAGAGAAAGAGAGACAGTGAGAGAGGGATCAGAAGCTCCTTTGAGAGAGAGAGAGGGAGAGAGAGAATATATGCTCCTAGGTGAGAGAGAGAGAGAGAGAGAGAGAGAGACAGATGCTTATCTCCTTTGAGAAAGAGAGAGATGGTAATCGCCTTTGAGAGAAAGAGAGAGATAGATGCTAGGCTACTTTGTCAGAGAGGGAGGGATGGTAGGCTCTTTGAGAGAGAGAGTAATGCTAGGATTTTAAGAGAGAGAGGGAGTGAGATGCTAGAATCCTTTGAGTGAGACAGAGAGATATATTCTAGGATTCTTTGAGAGAGAGAAAGAGACTGAGAGAGACAGAGATAGAGAGAGATGCTAGGCTCAATAGGACAGAGATAGGGAGGGAGAGAGAGAGATTCTAGGCTCCTTTGAGCGAAAGAGAGATATACAGAGACATGGGGATGCTAGGCTCCTTTGAGGTAGAGAGAGTCAGACAGAGAGAGAGAGGGATCCTTGGCTCTTTGAGAGAGAGCGTCAGGGAGAGAATATATGCTCCTTGGAGATAGAGAGGGAGAGATAGAGAGGGAGACAGAAATGCTTGTCTCCTTTGAGAGAGAGAGAGATAGCTGTGAGGCTCCTTTGTGAGAGAGGGAGATACTAGGCTCCTTTGAGAGAGAAAGAGACATGCTAGGGTCGTTTAAGAGAAAGAGTAGAGCGAGAGAGACAGAGAGATTCTTGGCTCCTTTGAGAGAAAGAGAGACAGAGAGAGAGGGATCCGAGGCTCCTTTGAGAGAGAGAGAGAGTATATATGCTCCTGGGAGAGAGAGAGAGAGACATAGACAGATGCTTGGCTCTTTTGAGGAAGAGAGAGACGCTTATCTCTTTGAGAGAAAGAGAGAGGGAGATGCTACGCTACTTTGTCAGAGAGAGCGGGATGGTAGGCTCCTCTGAGAGTGGGAGTGAGTGATGCTAGGTATCTCAGAGAGAGAAAGAGAGAGATGCTAGAGTCCTTTGAGTGAGAGAGAAAGAGATATTCTAGGATTCTTTGAGAGAGATTAAGAGATAGAGAGACAGAGATAGAGAGAGATTCTAGACTCCTTTGAGACAGAGAGAGGCAGTAAAAGAGAGATTCAAGGCTCCTTTGAGCGAAAGAGAGAGATACAGAGACAGGGAGAAGCTAGGCACCTTTGAGGGAGAGAAAGACAGAGAGAGAGGGATCCTAGGCTCTTTGAGAGAGAGAGAGATTGAGGGAGAGAATATATGTTCCTTGGAGAGAGAGAGGGAGAGAGAAAGCGATAGAAAGAGACAAAGAGAGAGAGAGAGAGAGTGAGAGGGAGAGAGAGAGATGCTTGTGTCCTTTTAGAGAGAGAGAGTGTTTGTAAACTACTTAGAGAGAGACAGGGAAAGAGAGAGATCTTCGATTGCTTTGAGAGAGAGAGAGATAGATGCTTGTCTCCTTTGAGAGAGACAGAGAGAGAGCTCTGAGGCTCCTTTCTGAAAGAGAGACTGTAGGCTCCTTTGAGAGATAAAGTGATATGCTAGGCACCTTTGAGAGAAAGAGGAGAGCTAGAGAGGCAGAGAGATGCTGCGTTCCTTTTAGAGAAAGAGAGACAGTGAGAGAGGGATCAGAGGCTCCTTTGAGAGAGAGAGAGGGAGAGAGAGAATATATGCTCCTAGGTGAGAAAGAGACCTATAGAGTGATATGCTTAGCTCCTTTGAGAAAGAGAGAGATGTAATCTCCTTTGAGCGAAAGAGAGAGAGAGAGATGCTAGGCTCCTTTGAGAGAGAAAGATATATGCTTGGCTCCTTTGAGAGAAAGAGGAGAGTTAGACAGAGAGATGCTGGGTTCCTTTTAGAGAAAGAGAGACAGTGAGAGAGGGATCAGAGGATTCTTTGAGAGAGAGAGGGAGAGAGAGAATATATGCTCCCAGGTCAGAGAGAGAGAGACATAGAGAGAGAGATGCTTAGCTCCTCTGAGAAAGAGAGAGATGGTAATCTCCTTTGAGAGAAAGAGAGAGATAGATGCTAGGCGACTTTGTCAGAGAGGGAGGGGTGGTAGGCTCTTTGAGAGCGAGAGTAAGTGATGCTAGGATTCTTAGAGAGGGAAAGAGAGAGATCCTGGAATCCTTTGAGTGAGACAGAGAGATATATTCTAGGATTCTTTCAGAGACAGAGAGAGTCTGAGAGAGACCGAGAGAGAGGGAGATGCTAGGCTCAAATGAGAGAGAGAGAGAGGGAGGAAGAGAGAGAGATTCTAGGCTCCTTTGAGCGAAAGAGAGATATACAGATAAATGGAGATGCTAGGCTCCTTTGAGGGAGAGAGAGTCAGACAGAGATAGAGAGCAATCCTAGGCTCTTTGAGAGAGAGAGATAGAGAGGGAGAGAACATATGCTCCTTCTAGAGAGAGATTGAGGGAGAGAGAGAGAGAAAGAGAGAAAGAGAGACAGAGAGACAGCGACAAAGAGAGAGATGCTTGGGACGTTTTAGAGAGAGAGAGATCTGCTAAGCTTTTTGAGAGAAAGAGAAAGGAAGAGACAGAGAGAGATATGCTAGGCTCCTTGAGAGAGACTGAGGGAGAGAAAAGAGAGAGAGAGAGAGGCTAGGCTCCCGTGAACGAGAGAGTGAGAGAGATACATGCAAGGCTCCTTTGTGAGAGAGAGAGAGAGCGAGAGTGATTCTAGTATCCTTTGAGAAAGAGAGTGGGATTCTAGGCTCCTTTGTGAGAAAGTGGAGAGATGAAGCGACAGAGAGTTGCTATTCCCCTTTGAGAGAGAGAGAGATGCTAGACTTCTTAGACAGAGAGAGAGAAAAAGAGAGAGATGCTAGAATATTTGGAGAGAGAGAGAAATGCTATGCTCCTTTGAGAGAGAGAGAGAGAGGGAGAGAGGGAGAGGGAGAGAGCGAGTAAGAGAGAGATGCAGGGATCCTTTGATAGAAAGTGGAGAGATACAAAGAGAGATGTATGCTATTCTACTTTAAGAGAGAGAGGACAGAGAGAGAGGGATCATAGGCTCGTTTGAGAGAGAGAGAGAGAGAGAAATATAGACGATATGCTCCTTGGAGAGAGAGTGAGAGAGAGAGAAAAAGAGGGAGAGAGAGAGAGCAGCGAGGCTCTTTTGAGAGAGAGAGATGGAGAGATAAAGATTCTAGGCTCCTATGAGAGAAATAGAGATACATAGACAGACATATGCTGGGCTCCTTTGAGAGAGACTGAGGGAGAGAAGAGAGAGAGAGATGCTAGGCTCCTGTGAACAAGACAGTGAGAGAGATACATGCAAGGCTCCTTCGAGAGAGCGAGCGAGCGAGAGGGATTCTATTCTCCTTTGAGAAAGAGAGAGAGATTCTAGGCTCCTTTCAGAGAAAGTGCAGAGATAGAGAGAGAGAGAGATGCTAGACTTCTTAGACAGAGAGAGAGAAAAAGGGAGAGATGCTAGAATACTTGGAGAGAGAATACTTGGAGAGAGCATATGCTATGCTCCTTTGAGAGAGAGAAAGAGAGAGAGAGAGGGAGAGAGCGAGTGAGAGCAAGATACTGGGATCCTTTGATAGAAAGTGGAGAGATACAAAGAGAGATGTATGCTATTCAACTGTAAGAGAGAGAGGACAGAGAGAGAGGGATCATAGGCTAGATTGAGAGAGAGAGAGAAATATAGACGATATGCTCCTTGGAGAGAGAGAGAGAGAGAGAGAGAGAGAGAGGGGGAGAGAGAGAGCTGAGAGGCTCCTTTGAGAGAGAGAGATGTAGAGATAAAGATTCTAGGCTCCTATGAAGGAAATAGAGATAGACAGAGATATGCTGGGCTCCTTTGAGTGAGAGAGAAAGTTTCTAAGCTTCTTAGAGAGCGACAGAGAAAGAGAGAGATGCTAGATTCCTTTGAGAGAGAGAGATAGATAGATGCTTGTCTCCTTTGAGAGAGACAGAGGGAGAGAACTCTGTTGCTCCTTTCTGAGAGGGAGAGATACTAGGCTCCTTTGAGAGAGAAAGAGATATGCTAGGCTCCTTTCAGAGAAAGAGGAGAGCTAGAGAGACAGAGAGATGCTGGGTTCCTTTTAGAGAAAGAGAGACAGTGAGAGAGGGATCAGAAGCTCCTTTGAGAGAGAGAGAGGGAGAGAGAGAATATATGCTCCTAGGTGAGAGAGAGAGAGAGAGAGAGAGACAGATGCTTATCTCCTTTGAGAAAGAGAGAGATGGTAATCGCCTTTGAGAGAAAGAGAGAGATAGATGCTAGGCTACTTTGTCAGAGAGGGAGGGATGGTAGGCTCTTTGAGAGAGAGAGTAATGCTAGGATTTTAAGAGAGAGAGGGAGTGAGATGCTAGAATCCTTTGAGTGAGACAGAGAGATATATTCTAGGATTCTTTGAGAGAGAGAAAGAGACTGAGAGAGACAGAGATAGAGAGAGATGCTAGGCTCAATAGGACAGAGATAGGGAGGGAGAGAGAGAGATTCTAGGCTCCTTTGAGCGAAAGAGAGATATACAGAGACATGGAGATGCTAGGCTCCTTTGAGGTAGAGAGAGTCAGACAGAGAGAGAGAGGGATCCTTGGCTCTTTGAGAGAGAGCGTCAGGGAGAGAATATATGCTCCTTGGAGATAGAGAGGGAGAGATAGAGAGGGAGACAGAAATGCTTGTCTCCTTTGAGAGAGAGAGAGATAGCTGTGAGGCTCCTTTGTGAGAGAGGGAGATACTAGGCTCCTTTGAGAGAGAAAGAGATATGCTAGGGTCGTTTAAGAGAAAGAGTAGAGCGAGAGAGACAGAGAGATTCTTGGCTCCTTTGAGAGAAAGAGAGACAGAGAGAGAGGGATCCGAGGCTCCTTTGAGAGAGAGAGAGAGAGTATATATGCTCCTGGGAGAGAGAGAGAGAGAGACATAGACAGATGCTTGGCTCTTTTGAGGAAGAGAGAGACGCTTATCTCTTTGAGAGAAAGAGAGAGGGAGATGCTACGCTACTTTGTCAGAGAGAGCGGGATGGTAGGCTCCTCTGAGAGTGGGAGTGAGTGATGCTAGGTATCTCAGAGAGAGAAAGAGAGAGATGCTAGAGTCCTTTGAGTGAGAGAGAAAGAGATATTCTAGGATTCTTTGAGAGAGATTAAGAGATAGAGAGACAGAGATAGAGAGAGATTCTAGACTCATTTGAGACAGAGAGAGGCAGTAAAAGAGAGATTCAAGGCTCCTTTGAGCGAAAGAGAGAGATACAGAGACAGGGAGAAGCTAGGCACCTTTGAGGGAGAGAAAGACAGAGAGAGAGGGATCCTAGGCTCTTTGAGAGAGAGAGAGATTGAGGGAGAGAATATATGTTCCTTGGAGAGAGAGAGGGAGAGAGAAAGCGATAGAAAGAGACAAAGAGAGAGAGAGAGAGAGTGAGAGGGAGAGAGAGAGATGCTTGTGTCCTTTTAGAGAGAGAGAGTGTTTGTAAACTACTTAGAGAGAGACAGGGAAAGAGCGAGATCTTCGATTGCTTTGAGAGAGAGAGAGATAGATGCTTGTCTCCTTTGAGAGAGACAGAGAGAGAGCTCTGAGGCTCCTTTCTGAAAGAGAGACTGTAGGCTCCTTTGAGAGATAAAGTGATATGCTAGGCACCTTTGAGAGAAAGAGGAGAGCTAGAGAGGCAGAGAGATGCTGCGTTCCTTTTAGAGAAAGAGAGACAGTGAGAGAGGGATCAGAGGCTCCTTTGAGAGAGAGAGAGGGAGAGAGAGAATATATGCTCCTAGGTGAGAAAGAGACCTATAGAGTGATATGCTTAGCTCCTTTGAGAAAGAGAGAGATGTAATCTCCTTTGAGCGAAAGAGAGAAAGAGAGAGATGCTAGGCTCCTTTGAGAGAGAAAGATATATGCTTGGCTCCTTTGAGAGAAAGAGGAGAGTTAGACAGAGAGATGCTGGGTTCCTTTTAGAGAAAGAGAGACAGTGAGAGAGGGATCAGAGGATTCTTTGAGAGAGAGAGGGAGAGAGAGAATATATGCTCCCAGGTCAGAGAGAGAGAGACATAGAGAGAGAGATGCTTAGCTCCTCTGAGAAAGAGAGAGATGGTAATCTCCTTTGAGAGAAAGAGAGAGATAGATGCTAGGCGACTTTGTCAGAGAGGGAGGGGTGGTAGGCTCTTTGAGAGCGAGAGTAAGTGATGCTAGGATTCTTAGAGAGGGAAAGAGAGAGATCCTGGAATCCTTTGAGTGAGACAGAGAGATATATTCTAGGATTCTTTCAGAGACAGAGAGAGTCTGAGAGAGACCGAGAGAGAGGGAGATGCTAGGCTCAAATGAGAGAGAGAGAGAGGGAGGAAGAGAGAGAGATTCTAGGCTCCTTTGAGCGAAAGAGAGATATACAGATAAATGGAGATGCTAGGCTCCTTTGAGGGAGAGAGAGTCAGACAGAGATAGAGAGCAATCCTAGGCTCTTTGAGAGAGAGAGATAGAGAGGGAGAGAACATATGCTCCTTCTAGAGAGAGATTGAGGGAGAGAGAGAGAGAAAGAGAGAAAGAGAGAGAGACAGAGAGACAGCGACAAAGAGAGAGATGCTTGGGACGTTTTAGAGAGAGAGAGATCTGCTAAGCTTTTTGAGAGAAAGAGAAAGGAAGAGACAGAGAGAGATATGCTAGGCTCCTTGAGAGAGACTGAGGGAGAGAAAAGAGAGAGAGAGAGAGGCTAGGCTCCCGTGAACGAGAGAGTGAGAGAGATACATGCAAGGCTCCTTTGTGAGAGAGAGAGAGAGCAAGAGTGATTCTAGTATCCTTTGAGAAAGAGAGTGGGATTCTAGGCTCCTTTGTGAGAAAGTGGAGAGATGAAGCGACAGAGAGTTGCTATTCCCCTTTGAGAGAGAGAGAGATGCTAGACTTCTTAGACAGAGAGAGAGAAAAAGAGAGAGATGCTAGAATATTTGGAGAGAGAGAGAAATGCTATGCTCCTTTGAGAGAGAGAGAGAGAGGGAGAGAGGGAGAGGGAGAGAGCGAGTAAGAGAGAGATGCAGGGATCCTTTGATAGAAAGTGGAGAGATACAAAGAGAGATGTATGCTATTCTACTTTAAGAGAGAGAGGACAGAGAGAGAGGGATCATAGGCTCGTTTGAGAGAGAGAGAGAGAGAGAAATATAGACGATATGCTCCTTGGAGAGAGAGTGAGAGAGAGAGAAAAAGAGGGAGTGAGAGAGAGCAGCGAGGCTCTTTTGAGAGAGAGAGATGGAGAGATAAAGATTCTAGGCTCCTATGAGAGAAATAGAGATACATAGACAGACATATGCTGGGCTCCTTTGAGAGAGACTGAGGGAGAGAAGAGAGAGAGAGATGCTAGGCTCCTGTGAACAAGACAGTGAGAGAGATACATGCAAGGCTCCTTCGAGAGAGCGAGCGAGCGAGAGGGATTCTATTCTCCTTTGAGAAAGAGAGAGAGATTCTAGGCTCCTTTCAGAGAAAGTGCAGAGATAGAGAGAGAGAGAGATGCTAGACTTCTTAGACAGAGAGAGAGAAAAAGGGAGAGATGCTAGAATACTTGGAGAGAGAATACTTGGAGAGAGCATATGCTATGCTCCTTTGAGAGAGAGAAAGAGAGAGAGAGAGGGAGAGAGCGAGTGAGAGCAAGATACTGGGATCCTTTGATAGAAAGTGGAGAGATACAAAGAGAGATGTATGCTATTCAACTGTAAGAGAGAGAGGACAGAGAGAGAGGGATCATAGGCTAGATTGAGAGAGAGAGAGAAATATAGACGATATGCTCCTTGGAGAGAGAGAGAGAGAGAGAGAGAGAGGGGGAGAGAGAGAGCTGAGAGGCTCCTTTGAGAGAGAGAGATGTAGAGATAAAGATTCTAGGCTCCTATGAAGGAAATAGAGATAGACAGAGATATGCTGGGCTCCTTTGAGTGAGAGAGAAAGTTTCTAAGCTTCTTAGAGAGCGACAGAGAAAGAGAGAGATGCTAGATTCCTTTGAGAGAGAGAGATAGATAGATGCTTGTCTCCTTTGAGAGAGACAGAGGGAGAGAACTCTGTTGCTCCTTTCTGAGAGGGAGAGATACTAGGCTCCTTTGAGAGAGAAAGAGATATGCTAGGCTCCTTTCAGAGAAAGAGGAGAGCTAGAGAGACAGAGAGATGCTGGGTTCCTTTTAGAGAAAGAGAGACAGTGAGAGAGGGATCAGAAGCTCCTTTGAGAGAGAGAGAGGGAGAGAGAGAATATATGCTCCTAGGTGAGAGAGAGAGAGAGAGAGACAGATGCTTATCTCCTTTGAGAAAGAGAGAGATGGTAATCGCCTTTGAGAGAAAGAGAGAGATAGATGCTAGGCTACTTTGTCAGAGAGGGAGGGATGGTAGGCTCTTTGAGAGAGAGAGTAATGCTAGGATTTTAAGAGAGAGAGGGAGTGAGATGCTAGAATCCTTTGAGTGAGACAGAGAGATATATTCTAGGATTCTTTGAGAGAGAGAAAGAGACTGAGAGAGACAGAGATAGAGAGAGATGCTAGGCTCAATAGGACAGAGATAGGGAGGGAGAGAGAGAGATTCTAGGCTCCTTTGAGCGAAAGAGAGATATACAGAGACATGGAGATGCTAGGCTCCTTTGAGGTAGAGAGAGTCAGACAGAGAGAGAGAGGGATCCTTGGCTCTTTGAGAGAGAGCGTCAGGGAGAGAATATATGCTCCTTGGAGATAGAGAGGGAGAGATAGAGAGGGAGACAGAAATGCTTGTCTCCTTTGAGAGAGAGAGAGATAGCTGTGAGGCTCCTTTGTGAGAGAGGGAGATACTAGGCTCCTTTGAGAGAGAAAGAGATATGCTAGGGTCGTTTAAGAGAAAGAGTAGAGCGGGAGAGACAGAGAGATTCTTGGCTCCTTTGAGAGAAAGAGAGACAGAGAGAGAGGGATCCGAGGCTCCTTTGAGAGAGAGAGAGAGAGTATATATGCTCCTGGGAGAGAGAGAGAGAGAGACATAGACAGATGCTTGGCTCTTTTGAGGAAGAGAGAGACGCTTATCTCTTTGAGAGAAAGAGAGAGGGAGATGCTACGCTACTTTGTCAGAGAGAGCGGGATGGTAGGCTCCTCTGAGAGTGGGAGTGAGTGATGCTAGGTATCTCAGAGAGAGAAAGAGAGAGATGCTAGAGTCCTTTGAGTGAGAGAGAAAGAGATATTCTAGGATTCTTTGAGAGAGATTAAGAGATAGAGAGACAGAGATAGAGAGAGATTCTAGACTCATTTGAGACAGAGAGAGGCAGTAAAAGAGAGATTCAAGGCTCCTTTGAGCGAAAGAGAGAGATACAGAGACAGGGAGAAGCTAGGCACCTTTGAGGGAGAGAAAGACAGAGAGAGAGGGATCCTAGGCTCTTTGAGAGAGAGAGAGATTGAGGGAGAGAATATATGTTCCTTGGAGAGAGAGAGGGAGAGAGAAAGCGATAGAAAGAGACAAAGAGAGAGAGAGAGAGAGTGAGAGGGAGAGAGAGAGATGCTTGTGTCCTTTTAGAGAGAGAGAGTGTTTGTAAACTACTTAGAGAGAGACAGGGAAAGAGCGAGATCTTCGATTGCTTTGAGAGAGAGAGAGATAGATGCTTGTCTCCTTTGAGAGAGACAGAGAGAGAGCTCTGAGGCTCCTTTCTGAAAGAGAGACTGTAGGCTCCTTTGAGAGATAAAGTGATATGCTAGGCACCTTTGAGAGAAAGAGGAGAGCTAGAGAGGCAGAGAGATGCTGCGTTCCTTTTAGAGAAAGAGAGACAGTGAGAGAGGGATCAGAGGATCCTTTGAGAGAGAGAGAGGGAGAGAGAGAATATATGCTCCTAGGTGAGAAAGAGACCTATAGAGTGATATGCTTAGCTCCTTTGAGAAAGAGAGAGATGTAATCTCCTTTGAGCGAAAGAGAGAAAGAGAGAGATGCTAGGCTCCTTTGAGAGAGAAAGATATATGCTTGGCTCCTTTGAGAGAAAGAGGAGAGTTAGACAGAGAGATGCTGGGTTCCTTTTAGAGAAAGAGAGACAGTGAGAGAGGGATCAGAGGATTCTTTGAGAGAGAGAGGGAGAGAGAGAATATATGCTCCCAGGTCAGAGAGAGAGAGACATAGAGAGAGAGATGCTTAGCTCCTCTGAGAAAGAGAGAGATGGTAATCTCCTTTGAGAGAAAGAGAGAGATAGATGCTAGGCGACTTTGTCAGAGAGGGAGGGGTGGTAGGCTCTTTGAGAGCGAGAGTAAGTGATGCTAGGATTCTTAGAGAGGGAAAGAGAGAGATCCTGGAATCCTTTGAGTGAGACAGAGAGATATATTCTAGGATTCTTTCAGAGACAGAGAGAGTCTGAGAGAGACCGAGAGAGAGGGAGATGCTAGGCTCAAATGAGAGAGAGAGAGAGGGAGGAAGAGAGAGAGATTCTAGGCTCCTTTGAGCGAAAGAGAGATATACAGATAAATGGAGATGCTAGGCTCCTTTGAGGGAGAGAGAGTCAGACAGAGATAGAGAGCAATCCTAGGCTCTTTGAGAGAGAGAGATAGAGAGGGAGAGAACATATGCTCCTTCTAGAGAGAGATTGAGGGAGAGATAGAGAGAAAGAGAGAAAGAGAGAGAGACAGAGAGACAGCGACAAAGAGAGAGATGCTTGGGACGTTTTAGAGAGAGAGAGATCTGCTAAGCTTTTTGAGAGAAAGAGAAAGGAAGAGACAGAGAGAGATATGCTAGGCTCCTTGAGAGAGACTGAGGGAGAGAAAAGAGAGAGAGAGAGAGGCTAGGCTCCCGTGAACGAGAGAGTGAGAGAGATACATGCAAGGCTCCTTTGTGAGAGAGAGAGAGAGCAAGAGTGATTCTAGTATCCTTTGAGAAAGAGAGTGGGATTCTAGGCTCCTTTGTGAGAAAGTGGAGAGATGAAGCGACAGAGAGTTGCTATTCCCCTTTGAGAGAGAGAGAGATGCTAGACTTCTTAGACAGAGAGAGAGAAAAAGAGAGAGATGCTAGAATATTTGGAGAGAGAGAGAAATGCTATGCTCCTTTGAGAGAGAGAGAGAGAGGGAGAGAGGGAGAGGGAGAGAGCGAGTAAGAGAGAGATGCAGGGATCCTTTGATAGAAAGTGGAGAGATACAAAGAGAGATGTATGCTATTCTACTTTAAGAGAGAGAGGACAGAGAGAGAGGGATCATAGGCT
Organism: Manis pentadactyla; assembly: GCF_030020395.1. Taxonomy (NCBI): domain Eukaryota; kingdom Metazoa; phylum Chordata; class Mammalia; order Pholidota; family Manidae; genus Manis; species Manis pentadactyla. The sequence continues at coordinate 65,189 of NW_026644751.1, forward strand.
CGTTTGAGAGAGAGAGAGAGAGAGAAATATAGACGATATGCTCCTTGGAGAGAGAGTGAGAGAGAGAGAAAAAGAGGGAGTGAGAGAGAGCAGCGAGGCTCTTTTGAGAGAGAGAGATGGAGAGATAAAGATTCTAGGCTCCTATGAGAGAAATAGAGATACATAGACAGACATATGCTGGGCTCCTTTGAGAGAGACTGAGGGAGAGAAGAGAGAGAGAGATGCTAGGCTCCTGTGAACAAGACAGTGAGAGAGATACATGCAAGGCTCCTTCGAGAGAGCGAGCGAGCGAGAGGGATTCTATTCTCCTTTGAGAAAGAGAGAGAGATTCTAGGCTCCTTTCAGAGAAAGTGCAGAGATAGAGAGAGAGAGAGATGCTAGACTTCTTAGACAGAGAGAGAGAAAAAGGGAGAGATGCTAGAATACTTGGAGAGAGAATACTTGGAGAGAGCATATGCTATGCTCCTTTGAGAGAGAGAAAGAGAGAGAGAGAGGGAGAGAGCGAGTGAGAGCAAGATACTGGGATCCTTTGATAGAAAGTGGAGAGATACAAAGAGAGATGTATGCTATTCAACTGTAAGAGAGAGAGGACAGAGAGAGAGGGATCATAGGCTAGATTGAGAGAGAGAGAGAAATATAGACGATATGCTCCTTGGAGAGAGAGAGAGAGAGAGAGAGAGAGAGAGGGGGAGAGAGAGAGCTGAGAGGCTCCTTTGAGAGAGAGAGATGTAGAGATAAAGATTCTAGGCTCCTATGAAGGAAATAGAGATAGACAGAGATATGCTGGGCTCCTTTGAGTGAGAGAGAAAGTTTCTAAGCTTCTTAGAGAGCGACAGAGAAAGAGAGAGATGCTAGATTCCTTTGAGAGAGAGAGATAGATAGATGCTTGTCTCCTTTGAGAGAGACAGAGGGAGAGAACTCTGTTGCTCCTTTCTGAGAGGGAGAGATACTAGGCTCCTTTGAGAGAGAAAGAGATATGCTAGGCTCCTTTCAGAGAAAGAGGAGAGCTAGAGAGACAGAGAGATGCTGGGTTCCTTTTAGAGAAAGAGAGACAGTGAGAGAGGGATCAGAAGCTCCTTTGAGAGAGAGAGAGGGAGAGAGAGAATATATGCTCCTAGGTGAGAGAGAGAGAGAGAGAGAGAGAGACAGATGCTTATCTCCTTTGAGAAAGAGAGAGATGGTAATCGCCTTTGAGAGAAAGAGAGAGATAGATGCTAGGCTACTTTGTCAGAGAGGGAGGGATGGTAGGCTCTTTGAGAGAGAGAGTAATGCTAGGATTTTAAGAGAGAGAGGGAGTGAGATGCTAGAATCCTTTGAGTGAGACAGAGAGATATATTCTAGGATTCTTTGAGAGAGAGAAAGAGACTGAGAGAGACAGAGATAGAGAGAGATGCTAGGCTCAATAGGACAGAGATAGGGAGGGAGAGAGAGAGATTCTAGGCTCCTTTGAGCGAAAGAGAGATATACAGAGACATGGAGATGCTAGGCTCCTTTGAGGTAGAGAGAGTCAGACAGAGAGAGAGAGGGATCCTTGGCTCTTTGAGAGAGAGCGTCAGGGAGAGAATATATGCTCCTTGGAGATAGAGAGGGAGAGATAGAGAGGGAGACAGAAATGCTTGTCTCCTTTGAGAGAGAGAGAGATAGCTGTGAGGCTCCTTTGTGAGAGAGGGAGATACTAGGCTCCTTTGAGAGAGAAAGAGATATGCTAGGGTCGTTTAAGAGAAAGAGTAGAGCGGGAGAGACAGAGAGATTCTTGGCTCCTTTGAGAGAAAGAGAGACAGAGAGAGAGGGATCCGAGGCTCCTTTGAGAGAGAGAGAGAGTATATATGCTCCTGGGAGAGAGAGAGAGACATAGACAGATGCTTGGCTCTTTTGAGGAAGAGAGAGACGCTTATCTCTTTGAGAGAAAGAGAGAGGGAGATGCTACGCTACTTTGTCAGAGAGAGCGGGATGGTAGGCTCCTCTGAGAGTGGGAGTGAGTGATGCTAGGTATCTCAGAGAGAGAAAGAGAGAGATGCTAGAGTCCTTTGAGTGAGAGAGAAAGAGATATTCTAGGATTCTTTGAGAGAGATTAAGAGATAGAGAGACAGAGATAGAGAGAGATTCTAGACTCATTTGAGACAGAGAGAGGCAGTAAAAGAGAGATTCAAGGCTCCTTTGAGCGAAAGAGAGAGATACAGAGACAGGGAGAAGCTAGGCACCTTTGAGGGAGAGAAAGACAGAGAGAGAGGGATCCTAGGCTCTTTGAGAGAGAGAGAGATTGAGGGAGAGAATATATGTTCCTTGGAGAGAGAGAGGGAGAGAGAAAGCGATAGAAAGAGACAAAGAGAGAGAGAGAGAGAGTGAGAGGGAGAGAGAGAGATGCTTGTGTCCTTTTAGAGAGAGAGAGTGTTTGTAAACTACTTAGAGAGAGACAGGGAAAGAGAGAGATCTTCGATTGCTTTGAGAGAGAGAGAGATAGATGCTTGTCTCCTTTGAGAGAGACAGAGAGAGAGCTCTGAGGCTCCTTTCTGAAAGAGAGACTGTAGGCTCCTTTGAGAGATAAAGTGATATGCTAGGCACCTTTGAGAGAAAGAGGAGAGCTAGAGAGGCAGAGAGATGCTGCGTTCCTTTTAGAGAAAGAGAGACAGTGAGAGAGGGATCAGAGGCTCCTTTGAGAGAGAGAGAGGGAGAGAGAGAATATATGCTCCTAGGTGAGAAAGAGACCTATAGAGTGATATGCTTAGCTCCTTTGAGAAAGAGAGAGATGTAATCTCCTTTGAGCGAAAGAGAGAAAGAGAGAGATGCTAGGCTCCTTTGAGAGAGAAAGATATATGCTTGGCTCCTTTGAGAGAAAGAGGAGAGTTAGACAGAGAGATGCTGGGTTCCTTTTAGAGAAAGAGAGACAGTGAGAGAGGGATCAGAGGATTCTTTGAGAGAGAGAGGGAGAGAGAGAATATATGCTCCCAGGTCAGAGAGAGAGAGACATAGAGAGAGAGATGCTTAGCTCCTCTGAGAAAGAGAGAGATGGTAATCTCCTTTGAGAGAAAGAGAGAGATAGATGCTAGGCGACTTTGTCAGAGAGGGAGGGGTGGTAGGCTCTTTGAGAGCGAGAGTAAGTGATGCTAGGATTCTTAGAGAGGGAAAGAGAGAGATCCTGGAATCCTTTGAGTGAGACAGAGAGATATATTCTAGGATTCTTTCAGAGACAGAGAGAGTCTGAGAGAGACCGAGAGAGAGGGAGATGCTAGGCTCAAATGAGAGAGAGAGAGAGGGAGGAAGAGAGAGAGATTCTAGGCTCCTTTGAGCGAAAGAGAGATATACAGATAAATGGAGATGCTAGGCTCCTTTGAGGGAGAGAGAGTCAGACAGAGATAGAGAGCAATCCTAGGCTCTTTGAGAGAGAGAGATAGAGAGGGAGAGAACATATGCTCCTTCTAGAGAGAGATTGAGGGAGAGAGAGAGAGAAAGAGAGAAAGAGAGAGAGACAGAGAGACAGCGACAAAGAGAGAGATGCTTGGGACGTTTTAGAGAGAGAGAGATCTGCTAAGCTTTTTGAGAGAAAGAGAAAGGAAGAGACAGAGAGAGATATGCTAGGCTCCTTGAGAGAGACTGAGGGAGAGAAAAGAGAGAGAGAGAGGCTAGGCTCCCGTGAACGAGAGAGTGAGAGAGATACATGCAAGGCTCCTTTGTGAGAGAGAGAGAGAGCAAGAGTGATTCTAGTATCCTTTGAGAAAGAGAGTGGGATTCTAGGCTCCTTTGTGAGAAAGTGGAGAGATGAAGCGACAGAGAGTTGCTATTCCCCTTTGAGAGAGAGAGAGATGCTAGACTTCTTAGACAGAGAGAGAGAAAAAGAGAGAGATGCTAGAATATTTGGAGAGAGAGAGAAATGCTATGCTCCTTTGAGAGAGAGAGAGAGGGAGAGAGGGAGAGGGAGAGAGCGAGTAAGAGAGAGATGCAGGGATCCTTTGATAGAAAGTGGAGAGATACAAAGAGAGATGTATGCTATTCTACTTTAAGAGAGAGAGGACAGAGAGAGAGGGATCATAGGCTCGTTTGAGAGAGAGAGAGAGAGAGAAATATAGACGATATGCTCCTTGGAGAGAGAGTGAGAGAGAGAGAAAAAGAGGGAGAGAGAGAGAGCAGCGAGGCTCTTTTGAGAGAGAGAGATGGAGAGATAAAGATTCTAGGCTCCTATGAGAGAAATAGAGATACATAGACAGACATATGCTGGGCTCCTTTGAGAGAGACTGAGGGAGAGAAGAGAGAGAGAGATGCTAGGCTCCTGTGAACAAGACAGTGAGAGAGATACATGCAAGGCTCCTTCGAGAGAGCGAGCGAGCGAGAGGGATTCTATTCTCCTTTGAGAAAGAGAGAGAGATTCTAGGCTCCTTTCAGAGAAAGTGCAGAGATAGAGAGAGAGAGAGATGCTAGACTTCTTAGACAGAGAGAGAGAAAAAGGGAGAGATGCTAGAATACTTGGAGAGAGAATACTTGGAGAGAGCATATGCTATGCTCCTTTGAGAGAGAGAAAGAGAGAGAGAGAGGGAGAGAGCGAGTGAGAGCAAGATACTGGGATCCTTTGATAGAAAGTGGAGAGATACAAAGAGAGATGTATGCTATTCAACTGTAAGAGAGAGAGGACAGAGAGAGAGGGATCATAGGCTAGATTGAGAGAGAGAGAGAAATATAGACGATATGCTCCTTGGAGAGAGAGAGAGAGAGAGAGAGAGAGAGAGGGGGAGAGAGAGAGCTGAGAGGCTCCTTTGAGAGAGAGAGATGTAGAGATAAAGATTCTAGGCTCCTATGAAGGAAATAGAGATAGACAGAGATATGCTGGGCTCCTTTGAGTGAGAGAGAAAGTTTCTAAGCTTCTTAGAGAGCGACAGAGAAAGAGAGAGATGCTAGATTCCTTTGAGAGAGAGAGATAGATAGATGCTTGTCTCCTTTGAGAGAGACAGAGGGAGAGAACTCTGTTGCTCCTTTCTGAGAGGGAGAGATACTAGGCTCCTTTGAGAGAGAAAGAGATATGCTAGGCTCCTTTCAGAGAAAGAGGAGAGCTAGAGAGACAGAGAGATGCTGGGTTCCTTTTAGAGAAAGAGAGACAGTGAGAGAGGGATCAGAAGCTCCTTTGAGAGAGAGAGAGGGAGAGAGAGAATATATGCTCCTAGGTGAGAGAGAGAGAGAGAGAGAGAGAGACAGATGCTTATCTCCTTTGAGAAAGAGAGAGATGGTAATCGCCTTTGAGAGAAAGAGAGAGATAGATGCTAGGCTACTTTGTCAGAGAGGGAGGGATGGTAGGCTCTTTGAGAGAGAGAGTAATGCTAGGATTTTAAGAGAGAGAGGGAGTGAGATGCTAGAATCCTTTGAGTGAGACAGAGAGATATATTCTAGGATTCTTTGAGAGAGAGAAAGAGACTGAGAGAGACAGAGATAGAGAGAGATGCTAGGCTCAATAGGACAGAGATAGGGAGGGAGAGAGAGAGATTCTAGGCTCCTTTGAGCGAAAGAGAGATATACAGAGACATGGAGATGCTAGGCTCCTTTGAGGTAGAGAGAGTCAGACAGAGAGAGAGAGGGATCCTTGGCTCTTTGAGAGAGAGCGTCAGGGAGAGAATATATGCTCCTTGGAGATAGAGAGGGAGAGATAGAGAGGGAGACAGAAATGCTTGTCTCCTTTGAGAGAGAGAGAGATAGCTGTGAGGCTCCTTTGTGAGAGAGGGAGATACTAGGCTCCTTTGAGAGAGAAAGAGATATGCTAGGGTCGTTTAAGAGAAAGAGTAGAGCGGGAGAGACAGAGAGATTCTTGGCTCCTTTGAGAGAAAGAGAGACAGAGAGAGAGGGATCCGAGGCTCCTTTGAGAGAGAGAGAGAGTATATATGCTCCTGGGAGAGAGAGAGAGACATAGACAGATGCTTGGCTCTTTTGAGGAAGAGAGAGACGCTTATCTCTTTGAGAGAAAGAGAGAGGGAGATGCTACGCTACTTTGTCAGAGAGAGCGGGATGGTAGGCTCCTCTGAGAGTGGGAGTGAGTGATGCTAGGTATCTCAGAGAGAGAAAGAGAGAGATGCTAGAGTCCTTTGAGTGAGAGAGAAAGAGATATTCTAGGATTCTTTGAGAGAGATTAAGAGATAGAGAGACAGAGATAGAGAGAGATTCTAGACTCATTTGAGACAGAGAGAGGCAGTAAAAGAGAGATTCAAGGCTCCTTTGAGCGAAAGAGAGAGATACAGAGACAGGGAGAAGCTAGGCACCTTTGAGGGAGAGAAAGACAGAGAGAGAGGGATCCTAGGCTCTTTGAGAGAGAGAGAGATTGAGGGAGAGAATATATGTTCCTTGGAGAGAGAGAGGGAGAGAGAAAGCGATAGAAAGAGACAAAGAGAGAGAGAGAGAGAGTGAGAGGGAGAGAGAGAGATGCTTGTGTCCTTTTAGAGAGAGAGAGTGTTTGTAAACTACTTAGAGAGAGACAGGGAAAGAGAGAGATCTTCGATTGCTTTGAGAGAGAGAGAGATAGATGCTTGTCTCCTTTGAGAGAGACAGAGAGAGAGCTCTGAGGCTCCTTTCTGAAAGAGAGACTGTAGGCTCCTTTGAGAGATAAAGTGATATGCTAGGCACCTTTGAGAGAAAGAGGAGAGCTAGAGAGGCAGAGAGATGCTGCGTTCCTTTTAGAGAAAGAGAGACAGTGAGAGAGGGATCAGAGGCTCCTTTGAGAGAGAGAGAGGGAGAGAGAGAATATATGCTCCTAGGTGAGAAAGAGACCTATAGAGTGATATGCTTAGCTCCTTTGAGAAAGAGAGAGATGTAATCTCCTTTGAGCGAAAGAGAGAAAGAGAGAGATGCTAGGCTCCTTTGAGAGAGAAAGATATATGCTTGGCTCCTTTGAGAGAAAGAGGAGAGTTAGACAGAGAGATGCTGGGTTCCTTTTAGAGAAAGAGAGACAGTGAGAGAGGGATCAGAGGATTCTTTGAGAGAGAGAGGGAGAGAGAGAATATATGCTCCCAGGTCAGAGAGAGAGAGACATAGAGAGAGAGATGCTTAGCTCCTCTGAGAAAGAGAGAGATGGTAATCTCCTTTGAGAGAAAGAGAGAGATAGATGCTAGGCGACTTTGTCAGAGAGGGAGGGGTGGTAGGCTCTTTGAGAGCGAGAGTAAGTGATGCTAGGATTCTTAGAGAGGGAAAGAGAGAGATCCTGGAATCCTTTGAGTGAGACAGAGAGATATATTCTAGGATTCTTTCAGAGACAGAGAGAGTCTGAGAGAGACCGAGAGAGAGGGAGATGCTAGGCTCAAATGAGAGAGAGAGAGAGGGAGGAAGAGAGAGAGATTCTAGGCTCCTTTGAGCGAAAGAGAGATATACAGATAAATGGAGATGCTAGGCTCCTTTGAGGGAGAGAGAGTCAGACAGAGATAGAGAGCAATCCTAGGCTCTTTGAGAGAGAGAGATAGAGAGGGAGAGAACATATGCTCCTTCTAGAGAGAGATTGAGGGAGAGAGAGAGAGAAAGAGAGAAAGAGAGAGAGACAGAGAGACAGCGACAAAGAGAGAGATGCTTGGGACGTTTTAGAGAGAGAGAGATCTGCTAAGCTTTTTGAGAGAAAGAGAAAGGAAGAGACAGAGAGAGATATGCTAGGCTCCTTGAGAGAGACTGAGGGAGAGAAAAGAGAGAGAGAGAGGCTAGGCTCCCGTGAACGAGAGAGTGAGAGAGATACATGCAAGGCTCCTTTGTGAGAGAGAGAGAGAGCAAGAGTGATTCTAGTATCCTTTGAGAAAGAGAGTGGGATTCTAGGCTCCTTTGTGAGAAAGTGGAGAGATGAAGCGACAGAGAGTTGCTATTCCCCTTTGAGAGAGAGAGAGATGCTAGACTTCTTAGACAGAGAGAGAGAAAAAGAGAGAGATGCTAGAATATTTGGAGAGAGAGAGAAATGCTATGCTCCTTTGAGAGAGAGAGAGAGGGAGAGAGGGAGAGGGAGAGAGCGAGTAAGAGAGAGATGCAGGGATCCTTTGATAGAAAGTGGAGAGATACAAAGAGAGATGTATGCTATTCTACTTTAAGAGAGAGAGGACAGAGAGAGAGGGATCATAGGCTCGTTTGAGAGAGAGAGAGAGAGAGAAATATAGACGATATGCTCCTTGGAGAGAGAGTGAGAGAGAGAGAAAAAGAGGGAGAGAGAGAGAGCAGCGAGGCTCTTTTGAGAGAGAGAGATGGAGAGATAAAGATTCTAGGCTCCTATGAGAGAAATAGAGATACATAGACAGACATATGCTGGGCTCCTTTGAGAGAGACTGAGGGAGAGAAGAGAGAGAGAGATGCTAGGCTCCTGTGAACAAGACAGTGAGAGAGATACATGCAAGGCTCCTTCGAGAGAGCGAGCGAGCGAGAGGGATTCTATTCTCCTTTGAGAAAGAGAGAGAGATTCTAGGCTCCTTTCAGAGAAAGTGCAGAGATAGAGAGAGAGAGAGATGCTAGACTTCTTAGACAGAGAGAGAGAAAAAGGGAGAGATGCTAGAATACTTGGAGAGAGAATACTTGGAGAGAGCATATGCTATGCTCCTTTGAGAGAGAGAAAGAGAGAGAGAGAGGGAGAGAGCGAGTGAGAGCAAGATACTGGGATCCTTTGATAGAAAGTGGAGAGATACAAAGAGAGATGTATGCTATTCAACTGTAAGAGAGAGAGGACAGAGAGAGAGGGATCATAGGCTAGATTGAGAGAGAGAGAGAAATATAGACGATATGCTCCTTGGAGAGAGAGAGAGAGAGAGAGAGAGAGGGGGAGAGAGAGAGCTGAGAGGCTCCTTTGAGAGAGAGAGATGTAGAGATAAAGATTCTAGGCTCCTATGAAGGAAATAGAGATAGACAGAGATATGCTGGGCTCCTTTGAGTGAGAGAGAAAGTTTCTAAGCTTCTTAGAGAGCGACAGAGAAAGAGAGAGATGCTAGATTCCTTTGAGAGAGAGAGATAGATAGATGCTTGTCTCCTTTGAGAGAGACAGAGGGAGAGAACTCTGTTGCTCCTTTCTGAGAGGGAGAGATACTAGGCTCCTTTGAGAGAGAAAGAGATATGCTAGGCTCCTTTCAGAGAAAGAGGAGAGCTAGAGAGACAGAGAGATGCTGGGTTCCTTTTAGAGAAAGAGAGACAGTGAGAGAGGGATCAGAAGCTCCTTTGAGAGAGAGAGAGGGAGAGAGAGAATATATGCTCCTAGGTGAGAGAGAGAGAGAGAGAGAGAGAGACAGATGCTTATCTCCTTTGAGAAAGAGAGAGATGGTAATCGCCTTTGAGAGAAAGAGAGAGATAGATGCTAGGCTACTTTGTCAGAGAGGGAGGGATGGTAGGCTCTTTGAGAGAGAGAGTAATGCTAGGATTTTAAGAGAGAGAGGGAGTGAGATGCTAGAATCCTTTGAGTGAGACAGAGAGATATATTCTAGGATTCTTTGAGAGAGAGAAAGAGACTGAGAGAGACAGAGATAGAGAGAGATGCTAGGCTCAATAGGACAGAGATAGGGAGGGAGAGAGAGAGATTCTAGGCTCCTTTGAGCGAAAGAGAGATATACAGAGACATGGAGATGCTAGGCTCCTTTGAGGTAGAGAGAGTCAGACAGAGAGAGAGAGGGATCCTTGGCTCTTTGAGAGAGAGCGTCAGGGAGAGAATATATGCTCCTTGGAGATAGAGAGGGAGAGATAGAGAGGGAGACAGAAATGCTTGTCTCCTTTGAGAGAGAGAGAGATAGCTGTGAGGCTCCTTTGTGAGAGAGGGAGATACTAGGCTCCTTTGAGAGAGAAAGAGATATGCTAGGGTCGTTTAAGAGAAAGAGTAGAGCGGGAGAGACAGAGAGATTCTTGGCTCCTTTGAGAGAAAGAGAGACAGAGAGAGAGGGATCCGAGGCTCCTTTGAGAGAGAGAGAGAGTATATATGCTCCTGGGAGAGAGAGAGAGACATAGACAGATGCTTGGCTCTTTTGAGGAAGAGAGAGACGCTTATCTCTTTGAGAGAAAGAGAGAGGGAGATGCTACGCTACTTTGTCAGAGAGAGCGGGATGGTAGGCTCCTCTGAGAGTGGGAGTGAGTGATGCTAGGTATCTCAGAGAGAGAAAGAGAGAGATGCTAGAGTCCTTTGAGTGAGAGAGAAAGAGATATTCTAGGATTCTTTGAGAGAGATTAAGAGATAGAGAGACAGAGATAGAGAGAGATTCTAGACTCATTTGAGACAGAGAGAGGCAGTAAAAGAGAGATTCAAGGCTCCTTTGAGCGAAAGAGAGAGATACAGAGACAGGGAGAAGCTAGGCACCTTTGAGGGAGAGAAAGACAGAGAGAGAGGGATCCTAGGCTCTTTGAGAGAGAGAGAGATTGAGGGAGAGAATATATGTTCCTTGGAGAGAGAGAGGGAGAGAGAAAGCGATAGAAAGAGACAAAGAGAGAGAGAGAGAGAGTGAGAGGGAGAGAGAGAGATGCTTGTGTCCTTTTAGAGAGAGAGAGTGTTTGTAAACTACTTAGAGAGAGACAGGGAAAGAGAGAGATCTTCGATTGCTTTGAGAGAGAGAGAGATAGATGCTTGTCTCCTTTGAGAGAGACAGAGAGAGAGCTCTGAGGCTCCTTTCTGAAAGAGAGACTGTAGGCTCCTTTGAGAGATAAAGTGATATGCTAGGCACCTTTGAGAGAAAGAGGAGAGCTAGAGAGGCAGAGAGATGCTGCGTTCCTTTTAGAGAAAGAGAGACAGTGAGAGAGGGATCAGAGGCTCCTTTGAGAGAGAGAGAGGGAGAGAGAGAATATATGCTCCTAGGTGAGAAAGAGACCTATAGAGTGATATGCTTAGCTCCTTTGAGAAAGAGAGAGATGTAATCTCCTTTGAGCGAAAGAGAGAAAGAGAGAGATGCTAGGCTCCTTTGAGAGAGAAAGATATATGCTTGGCTCCTTTGAGAGAAAGAGGAGAGTTAGACAGAGAGATGCTGGGTTCCTTTTAGAGAAAGAGAGACAGTGAGAGAGGGATCAGAGGATTCTTTGAGAGAGAGAGGGAGAGAGAGAATATATGCTCCCAGGTCAGAGAGAGAGAGACATAGAGAGAGAGATGCTTAGCTCCTCTGAGAAAGAGAGAGATGGTAATCTCCTTTGAGAGAAAGAGAGAGATAGATGCTAGGCGACTTTGTCAGAGAGGGAGGGGTGGTAGGCTCTTTGAGAGCGAGAGTAAGTGATGCTAGGATTCTTAGAGAGGGAAAGAGAGAGATCCTGGAATCCTTTGAGTGAGACAGAGAGATATATTCTAGGATTCTTTCAGAGACAGAGAGAGTCTGAGAGAGACCGAGAGAGAGGGAGATGCTAGGCTCAAATGAGAGAGAGAGAGAGGGAGGAAGAGAGAGAGATTCTAGGCTCCTTTGAGCGAAAGAGAGATATACAGATAAATGGAGATGCTAGGCTCCTTTGAGGGAGAGAGAGTCAGACAGAGATAGAGAGCAATCCTAGGCTCTTTGAGAGAGAGAGATAGAGAGGGAGAGAACATATGCTCCTTCTAGAGAGAGATTGAGGGAGAGAGAGAGAGAAAGAGAGAAAGAGAGAGAGACAGAGAGACAGCGACAAAGAGAGAGATGCTTGGGACGTTTTAGAGAGAGAGAGATCTGCTAAGCTTTTTGAGAGAAAGAGAAAGGAAGAGACAGAGAGAGATATGCTAGGCTCCTTGAGAGAGACTGAGGGAGAGAAAAGAGAGAGAGAGAGGCTAGGCTCCCGTGAACGAGAGAGTGAGAGAGATACATGCAAGGCTCCTTTGTGAGAGAGAGAGAGAGCAAGAGTGATTCTAGTATCCTTTGAGAAAGAGAGTGGGATTCTAGGCTCCTTTGTGAGAAAGTGGAGAGATGAAGCGACAGAGAGTTGCTATTCCCCTTTGAGAGAGAGAGAGATGCTAGACTTCTTAGACAGAGAGAGAGAAAAAGAGAGAGATGCTAGAATATTTGGAGAGAGAGAGAAATGCTATGCTCCTTTGAGAGAGAGAGAGAGGGAGAGAGGGAGAGGGAGAGAGCGAGTAAGAGAGAGATGCAGGGATCCTTTGATAGAAAGTGGAGAGATACAAAGAGAGATGTATGCTATTCTACTTTAAGAGAGAGAGGACAGAGAGAGAGGGATCATAGGCTCGTTTGAGAGAGAGAGAGAGAGAGAAATATAGACGATATGCTCCTTGGAGAGAGAGTGAGAGAGAGAGAAAGAGAGGGAGAGAGAGAGAGCAGCGAGGCTCTTTTGAGAGAGAGAGATGGAGAGATAAAGATTCTAGGCTCCTATGAGAGAAATAGAGATACATAGACAGACATATGCTGGGCTCCTTTGAGAGAGACTGAGGGAGAGAAGAGAGAGAGAGATGCTAGGCTCCTGTGAACAAGACAGTGAGAGAGATACATGCAAGGCTCCTTCGAGAGAGCGAGCGAGCGAGAGGGATTCTATTCTCCTTTGAGAAAGAGAGAGAGATTCTAGGCTCCTTTCAGAGAAAGTGCAGAGATAGAGAGAGAGAGAGATGCTAGACTTCTTAGACAGAGAGAGAGAAAAAGGGAGAGATGCTAGAATACTTGGAGAGAGAATACTTGGAGAGAGCATATGCTATGCTCCTTTGAGAGAGAGAAAGAGAGAGAGAGAGGGAGAGAGCGAGTGAGAGCAAGATACTGGGATCCTTTGATAGAAAGTGGAGAGATACAAAGAGAGATGTATGCTATTCAACTGTAAGAGAGAGAGGACAGAGAGGGATCATAGGCTAGATTGAGAGAGAGAGAGAAATATAGACGATATGCTCCTTGGAGAGAGAGAGAGAGAGAGGGAGAGAGAGAGAGCTGAGAGGCTCCTTTGAGAGAGAGAGATGTAGAGATAAAGATTCTAGGCTCCTATGAGGGAAATAGAGATAGACAGAGATATGCTGGGCTCCTTTGAGTGAGAGAGAAAGTTTCTAAGCTTCTTAGAGAGCGACAGAGAAAGAGAGAGATGCTAGATTCCTTTGAGAGAGAGATAGATAGATAGATGCTTGTCTCCTCTGAGAGAGACAGAGGGAGAGAACTCTGTTGCTCCTTTCTGAGAGGGAGAGATACTAGGCTCCTTTGAGAGAGAAAGAGATATGCTAGGCTCCTTTCAGAGAAAGAGGAGAGCTAGAGAGACAGAGAGATGCTGGGTTCCTTTTAGAGAAAGAGAGACAGTGAGAGAGGGATCAGAAGCTCCTTTGAGAGAGAGAGAGGGAGAGAGAGAATATATGCTCCTAGGTGAGAGAGAGAGAGAGAGAGAGAGACAGATGCTTATCTCCTTTGAGAAAGAGAGAGATGGTAATCGCCTTTGTGAGAAAGAGAGAGATAGATGCTAGGCTACTTTGTCAGAGAGGGAGGGATGGTAGGCTCTTTGAGAGAGAGAGTAATGCTAGGATTTTAAGAGAGAGAGGGAGTGAGATGCTAGAATCCTTTGAGTGAGACAGAGAGATATATTCTAGGATTCTTTGAGAGAGAGAAAGAGACTGAGAGAGACAGAGATAGAGAGAGATGCTAGGCTCAATAGGACAGAGATAGGGAGGGAGAGAGAGAGATTCTAGGCTCCTTTGAGCGAAAGAGAGATATACAGAGACATGGAGATGCTAGGCTCCTTTGAGGTAGAGAGAGTCAGACAGAGAGAGAGAGGGATCCTTGGCTCTTTGAGAGAGAGCGTCAGGGAGAGAATATATGCTCCTTGGAGATAGAGAGGGAGAGATAGAGAGGGAGACAGAAATGCTTGTCTCCTTTGAGAGAGAGAGAGAGATAGCTGTGAGGCTCCTTTGTGAGAGAGGGAGATACTAGGCTCCTTTGAGAGAGAAAGAGATATGCTAGGGTCGTTTAAGAGAAAGAGTAGAGCGAGAGAGACAGAGAGATTCTTGGCTCCTTTGAGAGAAAGAGAGACAGAGAGAGAGGGATCCGAGGCTCCTTTGAGAGAGAGAGAGAGTATATATGCTCCTGGGAGAGAGAGAGAGAGACATAGACAGATGCTTGGCTCTTTTGAGGAAGAGAGAGACGCTTATCTCTTTGAGAGAAAGAGAGAGGGAGATGCTACGCTACTTTGTCAGAGAGAGCGGGATGGTAGGCTCCTCTGAGAGTGGGAGTGAGTGATGCTAGGTATCTCAGAGAGAGAAAGAGAGAGATGCTAGAGTCCTTTGAGTGAGAGAGAAAGAGATATTCTAGGATTCTTTGAGAGAGATTAAGAGATAGAGAGACAGAGATAGAGAGAGATTCTAGACTCATTTGAGACAGAGAGAGGCAGTAAAAGAGAGATTCAAGGCTCCTTTGAGCGAAAGAGAGAGATACAGAGACAGGGAGAAGCTAGGCACCTTTGAGGGAGAGAAAGACAGAGAGAGAGGGATCCTAGGCTCTTTGAGAGAGAGAGAGATTGAGGGAGAGAATATATGTTCCTTGGAGAGAGAGAGGGAGAGAGAAAGCGATAGAAAGAGACAAAGAGAGAGAGAGAGAGAGTGAGAGGGAGAGAGAGAGATGCTTGTGTCCTTTTAGAGAGAGAGAGTGTTTGTAAACTACTTAGAGAGAGACAGGGAAAGAGAGAGATCTTCGATTGCTTTGAGAGAGAGAGAGATAGATGCTTGTCTCCTTTGAGAGAGACAGAGAGAGAGCTCTGAGGCTCCTTTCTGAAAGAGAGACTGTAGGCTCCTTTGAGAGATAAAGTGATATGCTAGGCACCTTTGAGAGAAAGAGGAGAGCTAGAGAGGCAGAGAGATGCTGCGTTCCTTTTAGAGAAAGAGAGACAGTGAGAGAGGGATCAGAGGCTCCTTTGAGAGAGAGAGAGGGAGAGAGAGAATATATGCTCCTAGGTGAGAAAGAGACCTATAGAGTGATATGCTTAGCTCCTTTGAGAAAGAGAGAGATGTAATCTCCTTTGAGCGAAAGAGAGAGAGAGAGATGCTAGGCTCCTTTGAGAGAGAAAGATATATGCTTGGCTCCTTTGAGAGAAAGAGGAGAGTTAGACAGAGAGATGCTGGGTTCCTTTTAGAGAAAGAGAGACAGTGAGAGAGGGATCAGAGGATTCTTTGAGAGAGAGAGGGAGAGAGAGAATATATGCTCCCAGGTCAGAGAGAGAGAGACATAGAGAGAGAGATGCTTAGCTCCTCTGAGAAAGAGAGAGATGGTAATCTCCTTTGAGAGAAAGAGAGAGATAGATGCTAGGCGACTTTGTCAGAGAGGGAGGGGTGGTAGGCTCTTTGAGAGCGAGAGTAAGTGATGCTAGGATTCTTAGAGAGGGAAAGAGAGAGATCCTGGAATCCTTTGAGTGAGACAGAGAGATATATTCTAGGATTCTTTCAGAGACAGAGAGAGTCTGAGAGAGACCGAGAGAGAGGGAGATGCTAGGCTCAAATGAGAGAGAGAGAGAGGGAGGAAGAGAGAGAGATTCTAGGCTCCTTTGAGCGAAAGAGAGATATACAGATAAATGGAGATGCTAGGCTCCTTTGAGGGAGAGAGAGTCAGACAGAGAGAGAGATAGAGAGGGAGAGAACATATGCTCCTTCTAGAGAGAGATTGAGGGAGAGAGAGAGAGAAAGAGAGAAAGAGAGAGAGACAGAGAGACAGCGACAAAGAGAGAGATGCTTGGGACGTTTTAGAGAGAGAGAGATCTGCTAAGCTTTTTGAGAGAAAGAGAAAGGAAGAGACAGAGAGAGATATGCTAGGCTCCTTGAGAGAGACTGAGGGAGAGAAAAGAGAGAGAGAGAGAGGCTAGGCTCCCGTGAACGAGAGAGTGAGAGAGATACATGCAAGGCTCCTTTGTGAGAGAGAGAGAGAGCGAGAGTGATTCTAGTATCCTTTGAGAAAGAGAGTGGGATTCTAGGCTCCTTTGTGAGAAAGTGGAGAGATGAAGCGACAGAGAGTTGCTATTCCCCTTTGAGAGAGAGAGAGATGCTAGACTTCTTAGACAGAGAGAGAGAAAAAGAGAGAGATGCTAGAATATTTGGAGAGAGAGAGAAATGCTATGCTCCTTTGAGAGAGAGAGAGAGAGGGAGAGAGGGAGAGGGAGAGAGCGAGTAAGAGAGAGATGCAGGGATCCTTTGATAGAAAGTGGAGAGATACAAAGAGAGATGTATGCTATTCTACTTTAAGAGAGAGAGGACAGAGAGAGAGGGATCATAGGCTCGTTTGAGAGAGAGAGAGAGAGAGAAATATAGACGATATGCTCCTTGGAGAGAGAGTGAGAGAGAGAGAAAGAGAGGGAGAGAGAGAGAGCAGCGAGGCTCTTTTGAGAGAGAGAGATGGAGAGATAAAGATTCTAGGCTCCTATGAGAGAAATAGAGATACATAGACAGACATATGCTGGGCTCCTTTGAGAGAGACTGAGGGAGAGAAGAGAGAGAGAGATGCTAGGCTCCTGTGAACAAGACAGTGAGAGAGATACATGCAAGGCTCCTTCGAGAGAGCGAGCGAGCGAGAGGGATTCTATTCTCCTTTGAGAAAGAGAGAGAGATTCTAGGCTCCTTTCAGAGAAAGTGCAGAGATAGAGAGACAGAGAGTTGCTATTCCCCTTTGAGAGAGAGAGATGCTAGACTTCTTAGACAGAGAGAGAGAAAAAGGGAGAGATGCTAGAATACTTGGAGAGAGAGATATATATGCTATGCTCCTTTGAGAGAGAGAAAGAGAGAGAGAGAGGGAGAGAGCGAGTGAGAGCAAGATACTGGGATCCTTTGATAGAAAGTGGAGAGATACAAAGAGAGATGTATGCTATTCAACTGTAAGAGAGAGAGGACAGAGAGAGAGGGATCATAGGCTAGATTGAGAGAGAGAGAGAAATATAGACGATATGCTCCTTGGAGAGAGAGTGAGAGAGAGAGAGAGGGAGAGAGAGAGAGCTGAGAGGCTCCTTTGAGAGAGAGAGATGTAGAGATAAAGATTCTAGGCTCCTATGAGGGAAATAGAGATAGACAGAGATATGCTGGGATCCTTGGAGTGAGAGAGAAAGTTTCTAAGCTTCTTAGAGAGCGACAGAGAAAGAGAGAGATGCTAGATTCCTTTGAGAGAGAGAGATAGATAGATAGATGCTTGTCTCCTTTGAGAGAGACAGAGGGAGAGAACTCTGTTGCTCCTTTCTGAGAGGGAGAGATACTAGGCTCCTTTGAGAGAGAAAGAGATATGCTAGGCTCCTTTCAGAGAAAGAGGAGAGCTAGAGAGACAGAGAGATGCTGGGTTCCTTTTAGAGAAAGAGAGACAGTGAGAGAGGGATCAGAAGCTCCTTTGAGAGAGAGAGAGGGAGAGAGAGAATATATGCTCCTAGGTGAGAGAGAGAGAGAGAGAGAGAGAGAGACAGATGCTTATCTCCTTTGAGAAAGAGAGAGATGGTAATCGCCTTTGAGAGAAAGAGAGAGATAGATGCTAGGCTACTTTGTCAGAGAGGGAGGGATGGTAGGCTCTTTGAGAGAGAGAGTAATGCTAGGATTTTAAGAGAGAGAGGGAGTGAGATGCTAGAATCCTTTGAGTGAGACAGAGAGATATATTCTAGGATTCTTTGAGAGAGAGAAAGAGACTGAGAGAGACAGAGATAGAGAGAGATGCTAGGCTCAATAGGACAGAGATAGGGAGGGAGAGAGAGAGATTCTAGGCTCCTTTGAGCGAAAGAGAGATATACAGAGACATGGAGATGCTAGGCTCCTTTGAGGTAGAGAGAGTCAGACAGAGAGAGAGAGGGATCCTTGGCTCTTTGAGAGAGAGCGTCAGGGAGAGAATATATGCTCCTTGGAGATAGAGAGGGAGAGATAGAGAGGGAGACAGAAATGCTTGTCTCCTTTGAGAGAGAGAGAGATAGCTGTGAGGCTCCTTTGTGAGAGAGGGAGATACTAGGCTCCTTTGAGAGAGAAAGAGATATGCTAGGGTCGTTTAAGAGAAAGAGTAGAGCGAGAGAGACAGAGAGATTCTTGGCTCCTTTGAGAGAAAGAGAGACAGAGAGAGAGGGATCCGAGGCTCCTTTGAGAGAGAGAGAGAGTATATATGCTCCTGGGAGAGAGAGAGAGAGACATAGACAGATGCTTGGCTCTTTTGAGGAAGAGAGAGACGCTTATCTCTTTGAGAGAAAGAGAGAGGGAGATGCTACGCTACTTTGTCAGAGAGAGCGGGATGGTAGGCTCCTCTGAGAGTGGGAGTGAGTGATGCTAGGTATCTCAGAGAGAGAAAGAGAGAGATGCTAGAGTCCTTTGAGTGAGAGAGAAAGAGATATTCTAGGATTCTTTGAGAGAGATTAAGAGATAGAGAGACAGAGATAGAGAGAGATTCTAGACTCATTTGAGACAGAGAGAGGCAGTAAAAGAGAGATTCAAGGCTCCTTTGAGCGAAAGAGAGAGATACAGAGACAGGGAGAAGCTAGGCACCTTTGAGGGAGAGAAAGACAGAGAGAGAGGGATCCTAGGCTCTTTGAGAGAGAGAGAGATTGAGGGAGAGAATATATGTTCCTTGGAGAGAGAGAGGGAGAGAGAAAGCGATAGAAAGAGACAAAGAGAGAGAGAGAGAGAGTGAGAGGGAGAGAGAGAGATGCTTGTGTCCTTTTAGAGAGAGAGAGTGTTTGTAAACTACTTAGAGAGAGACAGGGAAAGAGAGAGATCTTCGATTGCTTTGAGAGAGAGAGAGATAGATGCTTGTCTCCTTTGAGAGAGACAGAGAGAGAGCTCTGAGGCTCCTTTCTGAAAGAGAGACTGTAGGCTCCTTTGAGAGATAAAGTGATATGCTAGGCACCTTTGAGAGAAAGAGGAGAGCTAGAGAGGCAGAGAGATGCTGCGTTCCTTTTAGAGAAAGAGAGACAGTGAGAGAGGGATCAGAGGCTCCTTTGAGAGAGAGAGAGGGAGAGAGAGAATATATGCTCCTAGGTGAGAAAGAGACCTATAGAGTGATATGCTTAGCTCCTTTGAGAAAGAGAGAGATGTAATCTCCTTTGAGCGAAAGAGAGAGAGAGAGATGCTAGGCTCCTTTGAGAGAGAAAGATATATGCTTGGCTCCTTTGAGAGAAAGAGGAGAGTTAGACAGAGAGATGCTGGGTTCCTTTTAGAGAAAGAGAGACAGTGAGAGAGGGATCAGAGGATTCTTTGAGAGAGAGAGGGAGAGAGAGAATATATGCTCCCAGGTCAGAGAGAGAGAGACATAGAGAGAGAGATGCTTAGCTCCTCTGAGAAAGAGAGAGATGGTAATCTCCTTTGAGAGAAAGAGAGAGATAGATGCTAGGCGACTTTGTCAGAGAGGGAGGGGTGGTAGGCTCTTTGAGAGCGAGAGTAAGTGATGCTAGGATTCTTAGAGAGGGAAAGAGAGAGATCCTGGAATCCTTTGAGTGAGACAGAGAGATATATTCTAGGATTCTTTCAGAGACAGAGAGAGACTGAGAGAGACCGAGAGAGAGGGAGATGCTAGGCTCAAATGAGAGAGAGAGAGAGGGAGGAAGAGAGAGAGATTCTAGGCTCCTTTGAGCGAAAGAGAGATATACAGATAAATGGAGATGCTAGGCTCCTTTGAGGGAGAGAGAGTCAGACAGAGAGAGAGATAGAGAGGGAGAGAACATATGCTCCTTCTAGAGAGAGATTGAGGGAGAGAGAGAGAGAAAGAGAGAAAGAGAGAGAGACAGAGAGACAGCAACAAAGAGAGAGATGCTTGGGACGTTTTAGAGAGAGAGAGATCTGCTAAGCTTTTTGAGAGAAAGAGAAAGGAAGAGACAGAGAGAGATATGCTAGGCTCCTTGAGAGAGACTGAGGGAGAGAAAAGAGAGAGAGAGAGAGGCTAGGCTCCCGTGAACGAGAGAGTGAGAGAGATACATGCAAGGCTCCTTTGTGAGAGAGAGAGAGAGCGAGAGTGATTCTAGTATCCTTTGAGAAAGAGAGTGGGATTCTAGGCTCCTTTGTGAGAAAGTGGAGAGATGAAGCGACAGAGAGTTGCTATTCCCCTTTGAGAGAGAGAGAGATGCTAGACTTCTTAGACAGAGAGAGAGAAAAAGAGAGAGATGCTAGAATATTTGGAGAGAGAGAGAAATGCTATGCTCCTTTGAGAGAGAGAGAGAGAGGGAGAGAGGGAGAGGGAGAGAGCGAGTAAGAGAGAGATGCAGGGATCCTTTGATAGAAAGTGGAGAGATACAAAGAGAGATGTATGCTATTCTACTTTAAGAGAGAGAGGACAGAGAGAGAGGGATCATAGGCTCGTTTGAGAGAGAGAGAGAGAGAGAAATATAGACGATATGCTCCTTGGAGAGAGAGTGAGAGAGAGAGAAAGAGAGGGAGAGAGAGAGAGCAGCGAGGCTCTTTTGAGAGAGAGAGATGGAGAGATAAAGATTCTAGGCTCCTATGAGAGAAATAGAGATACATAGACAGACATATGCTGGGCTCCTTTGAGAGAGACTGAGGGAGAGAAGAGAGAGAGAGATGCTAGGCTCCTGTGAACAAGACAGTGAGAGAGATACATGCAAGGCTCCTTCGAGAGAGCGAGCGAGCGAGAGGGATTCTATTCTCCTTTGAGAAAGAGAGAGAGATTCTAGGCTCCTTTCAGAGAAAGTGCAGAGATAGAGAGACAGAGAGTTGCTATTCCCCTTTGAGAGAGAGAGATGCTAGACTTCTTAGACAGAGAGAGAGAAAAAGGGAGAGATGCTAGAATACTTGGAGAGAGAGATATATATGCTATGCTCCTTTGAGAGAGAGAAAGAGAGAGAGAGAGGGAGAGAGCGAGTGAGAGCAAGATACTGGGATCCTTTGATAGAAAGTGGAGAGATACAAAGAGAGATGTATGCTATTCAACTGTAAGAGAGAGAGGACAGAGAGAGAGGGATCATAGGCTAGATTGAGAGAGAGAGAGAAATATAGACGATATGCTCCTTGGAGAGAGAGTGAGAGAGAGAGAGAGGGAGAGAGAGAGAGCTGAGAGGCTCCTTTGAGAGAGAGAGATGTAGAGATAAAGATTCTAGGCTCCTATGAGGGAAATAGAGATAGACAGAGATATGCTGGGATCCTTGGAGTGAGAGAGAAAGTTTCTAAGCTTCTTAGAGAGCGACAGAGAAAGAGAGAGATGCTAGATTCCTTTGAGAGAGAGAGATAGATAGATAGATGCTTGTCTCCTTTGAGAGAGACAGAGGGAGAGAACTCTGTTGCTCCTTTCTGAGAGGGAGAGATACTAGGCTCCTTTGAGAGAGAAAGAGATATGCTAGGCTCCTTTCAGAGAAAGAGGAGAGCTAGAGAGACAGAGAGATGCTGGGTTCCTTTTAGAGAAAGAGAGACAGTGAGAGAGGGATCAGAAGCTCCTTTGAGAGAGAGAGAGGGAGAGAGAGAATATATGCTCCTAGGTGAGAGAGAGAGAGAGAGAGAGAGAGAGAGACAGATGCTTATCTCCTTTGAGAAAGAGAGAGATGGTAATCGCCTTTGAGAGAAAGAGAGAGATAGATGCTAGGCTACTTTGTCAGAGAGGGAGGGATGGTAGGCTCTTTGAGAGAGAGAGTAATGCTAGGATTTTAAGAGAGAGAGGGAGTGAGATGCTAGAATCCTTTGAGTGAGACAGAGAGATATATTCTAGGATTCTTTGAGAGAGAGAAAGAGACTGAGAGAGACAGAGATAGAGAGAGATGCTAGGCTCAATAGGACAGAGATAGGGAGGGAGAGAGAGAGATTCTAGGCTCCTTTGAGCGAAAGAGAGATATACAGAGACATGGAGATGCTAGGCTCCTTTGAGGTAGAGAGAGTCAGACAGAGAGAGAGAGGGATCCTTGGCTCTTTGAGAGAGAGCGTCAGGGAGAGAATATATGCTCCTTGGAGATAGAGAGGGAGAGATAGAGAGGGAGACAGAAATGCTTGTCTCCTTTGAGAGAGAGAGAGATAGCTGTGAGGCTCCTTTGTGAGAGAGGGAGATACTAGGCTCCTTTGAGAGAGAAAGAGATATGCTAGGGTCGTTTAAGAGAAAGAGTAGAGCGAGAGAGACAGAGAGATTCTTGGCTCCTTTGAGAGAAAGAGAGACAGAGAGAGAGGGATCCGAGGCTCCTTTGAGAGAGAGAGAGAGTATATATGCTCCTGGGAGAGAGAGAGAGAGACATAGACAGATGCTTGGCTCTTTTGAGGAAGAGAGAGACGCTTATCTCTTTGAGAGAAAGAGAGAGGGAGATGCTACGCTACTTTGTCAGAGAGAGCGGGATGGTAGGCTCCTCTGAGAGTGGGAGTGAGTGATGCTAGGTATCTCAGAGAGAGAAAGAGAGAGATGCTAGAGTCCTTTGAGTGAGAGAGAAAGAGATATTCTAGGATTCTTTGAGAGAGATTAAGAGATAGAGAGACAGAGATAGAGAGAGATTCTAGACTCCTTTGAGACAGAGAGAGGCAGTAAAAGAGAGATTCAAGGCTCCTTTGAGCGAAAGAGAGAGATACAGAGACAGGGAGAAGCTAGGCACCTTTGAGGGAGAGAAAGACAGAGAGAGAGGGATCCTAGGCTCTTTGAGAGAGAGAGAGATTGAGGGAGAGAATATATGTTCCTTGGAGAGAGAGAGGGAGAGAGAAAGCGATAGAAAGAGACAAAGAGAGAGAGAGAGAGAGTGAGAGGGAGAGAGAGAGATGCTTGTGTCCTTTTAGAGAGAGAGAGTGTTTGTAAACTACTTAGAGAGAGACAGGGAAAGAGAGAGATCTTCGATTGCTTTGAGAGAGAGAGAGATAGATGCTTGTCTCCTTTGAGAGAGACAGAGAGAGAGCTCTGAGGCTCCTTTCTGAAAGAGAGACTGTAGGCTCCTTTGAGAGATAAAGTGATATGCTAGGCACCTTTGAGAGAAAGAGGAGAGCTAGAGAGGCAGAGAGATGCTGCGTTCCTTTTAGAGAAAGAGAGACAGTGAGAGAGGGATCAGAGGCTCCTTTGAGAGAGAGAGAGGGAGAGAGAGAATATATGCTCCTAGGTGAGAAAGAGACCTATAGAGTGATATGCTTAGCTCCTTTGAGAAAGAGAGAGATGTAATCTCCTTTGAGCGAAAGAGAGAGAGAGAGATGCTAGGCTCCTTTGAGAGAGAAAGATATATGCTTGGCTCCTTTGAGAGAAAGAGGAGAGTTAGACAGAGAGATGCTGGGTTCCTTTTAGAGAAAGAGAGACAGTGAGAGAGGGATCAGAGGATTCTTTGAGAGAGAGAGGGAGAGAGAGAATATATGCTCCCAGGTCAGAGAGAGAGAGACATAGAGAGAGAGATGCTTAGCTCCTCTGAGAAAGAGAGAGATGGTAATCTCCTTTGAGAGAAAGAGAGAGATAGATGCTAGGCGACTTTGTCAGAGAGGGAGGGGTGGTAGGCTCTTTGAGAGCGAGAGTAAGTGATGCTAGGATTCTTAGAGAGGGAAAGAGAGAGATCCTGGAATCCTTTGAGTGAGACAGAGAGATATATTCTAGGATTCTTTCAGAGACAGAGAGAGTCTGAGAGAGACCGAGAGAGAGGGAGATGCTAGGCTCAAATGAGAGAGAGAGAGGGGGAGGAAGAGAGAGAGATTCTAGGCTCCTTTGAGCGAAAGAGAGATATACAGATAAATGGAGATGCTAGGCTCCTTTGAGGGAGAGAGAGTCAGACAGAGAGAGAGATAGAGAGGGAGAGAACATATGCTCCTTCTAGAGAGAGATTGAGGGAGAGAGAGAGAGAAAGAGAGAAAGAGAGAGAGACAGAGAGACAGCGACAAAGAGAGAGATGCTTGGGACGTTTTAGAGAGAGAGAGATCTGCTAAGCTTTTTGAGAGAAAGAGAAAGGAAGAGACAGAGAGAGATATGCTAGGCTCCTTGAGAGAGACTGAGGGAGAGAAAAGAGAGAGAGAGAGAGGCTAGGCTCCCGTGAACGAGAGAGTGAGAGAGATACATGCAAGGCTCCTTTGTGAGAGAGAGAGAGAGAGCGAGAGTGATTCTAGTATCCTTTGAGAAAGAGAGTGGGATTCTAGGCTCCTTTGTGAGAAAGTGGAGAGATGAAGCGACAGAGAGTTGCTATTCCCCTTTGAGAGAGAGAGAGATGCTAGACTTCTTAGACAGAGAGAGAGAAAAAGAGAGAGATGCTAGAATATTTGGAGAGAGAGAGAAATGCTATGCTCCTTTGAGAGAGAGAGAGAGAGGGAGAGAGGGAGAGGGAGAGAGCGAGTAAGAGAGAGATGCAGGGATCCTTTGATAGAAAGTGGAGAGATACAAAGAGAGATGTATGCTATTCTACTTTAAGAGAGAGAGGACAGAGAGAGAGGGATCATAGGCTCGTTTGAGAGAGAGAGAGAGAGAGAAATATAGACGATATGCTCCTTGGAGAGAGAGTGAGAGAGAGAGAAAGAGAGGGAGAGAGAGAGAGCAGCGAGGCTCTTTTGAGAGAGAGAGATGGAGAGATAAAGATTCTAGGCTCCTATGAGAGAAATAGAGATACATAGACAGACATATGCTGGGCTCCTTTGAGAGAGACTGAGGGAGAGAAGAGAGAGAGAGATGCTAGGCTCCTGTGAACAAGACAGTGAGAGAGATACATGCAAGGCTCCTTCGAGAGAGCGAGCGAGCGAGAGGGATTCTATTCTCCTTTGAGAAAGAGAGAGAGATTCTAGGCTCCTTTCAGAGAAAGTGCAGAGATAGAGAGACAGAGAGTTGCTATTCCCCTTTGAGAGAGAGAGATGCTAGACTTCTTAGACAGAGAGAGAGAAAAAGGGAGAGATGCTAGAATACTTGGAGAGAGAGATATATATGCTATGCTCCTTTGAGAGAGAGAAAGAGAGAGAGAGAGGGAGAGAGCGAGTGAGAGCAAGATACTGGGATCCTTTGATAGAAAGTGGAGAGATACAAAGAGAGATGTATGCTATTCAACTGTAAGAGAGAGAGGACAGAGAGAGAGGGATCATAGGCTAGATTGAGAGAGAGAGAGAAATATAGACGATATGCTCCTTGGAGAGAGAGGGAGAGAGAGAGAGAGGGAGAGAGAGAGAGCTGAGAGGCTCCTTTGAGAGAGAGAGATGTAGAGATAAAGATTCTAGGCTCCTATGAGGGAAATAGAGATAGACAGAGATATGCTGGGCTCCTTTGAGTGAGAGAGAAAGTTTCTAAGCTTCTTAGAGAGCGACAGAGAAAGAGAGAGATGCTAGATTCCTTTGAGAGAGAGAGATAGATAGATAGATGCTTGTCTCCTTTGAGAGAGACAGAGGGAGAGAACTCTGTTGCTCCTTTCTGAGAGGGAGAGATACTAGGCTCCTTTGAGAGAGAAAGAGATATGCTAGGCTCCTTTCAGAGAAAGAGGAGAGCTAGAGAGACAGAGAGATGCTGGGTTCCTTTTAGAGAAAGAGAGACAGTGAGAGAGGGATCAGAAGCTCCTTTGAGAGAGAGAGAGGGAGAGAGAGAATATATGCTCCTAGGTGAGAGAGAGAGAGAGAGAGAGAGACAGATGCTTATCTCCTTTGAGAAAGAGAGAGATGGTAATCGCCTTTGAGAGAAAGAGAGAGATAGATGCTAGGCTACTTTGTCAGAGAGGGAGGGATGGTAGGCTCTTTGAGAGAGAGAGTAATGCTAGGATTTTAAGAGAGAGAGGGAGTGAGATGCTAGAATCCTTTGAGTGAGACAGAGAGATATATTCTAGGATTCTTTGAGAGAGAGAAAGAGACTGAGAGAGACAGAGATAGAGAGAGATGCTAGGCTCAATAGGACAGAGATAGGGAGGGAGAGAGAGAGATTCTAGGCTCCTTTGAGCGAAAGAGAGATATACAGAGACATGGAGATGCTAGGCTCCTTTGAGGTAGAGAGAGTCAGACAGAGAGAGAGAGGGATCCTTGGCTCTTTGAGAGAGAGCGTCAGGGAGAGAATATATGCTCCTTGGAGATAGAGAGGGAGAGATAGAGAGGGAGACAGAAATGCTTGTCTCCTTTGAGAGAGAGAGAGATAGCTGTGAGGCTCCTTTGTGAGAGAGGGAGATACTAGGCTCCTTTGAGAGAGAAAGAGATATGCTAGGGTCGTTTAAGAGAAAGAGTAGAGCGAGAGAGACAGAGAGATTCTTGGCTCCTTTGAGAGAAAGAGAGACAGAGAGAGAGGGATCCGAGGCTCCTTTGAGAGAGAGAGAGAGTATATATGCTCCTGGGAGAGAGAGAGAGAGACATAGACAGATGCTTGGCTCTTTTGAGGAAGAGAGAGACGCTTATCTCTTTGAGAGAAAGAGAGAGGGAGATGCTACGCTACTTTGTCAGAGAGAGCGGGATGGTAGGCTCCTCTGAGAGTGGGAGTGAGTGATGCTAGGTATCTCAGAGAGAGAAAGAGAGAGATGCTAGAGTCCTTTGAGTGAGAGAGAAAGAGATATTCTAGGATTCTTTGAGAGAGATTAAGAGATAGAGAGACAGAGATAGAGAGAGATTCTAGACTCATTTGAGACAGAGAGAGGCAGTAAAAGAGAGATTCAAGGCTCCTTTGAGCGAAAGAGAGAGATACAGAGACAGGGAGAAGCTAGGCACCTTTGAGGGAGAGAAAGACAGAGAGAGAGGGATCCTAGGCTCTTTGAGAGAGAGAGAGATTGAGGGAGAGAATATATGTTCCTTGGAGAGAGAGAGGGAGAGAGAAAGCGATAGAAAGAGACAAAGAGAGAGAGAGAGAGAGTGAGAGGGAGAGAGAGAGATGCTTGTGTCCTTTTAGAGAGAGAGAGTGTTTGTAAACTACTTAGAGAGAGACAGGGAAAGAGAGAGATCTTCGATTGCTTTGAGAGAGAGAGAGATAGATGCTTGTCTCCTTTGAGAGAGACAGAGAGAGAGCTCTGAGGCTCCTTTCTGAAAGAGAGACTGTAGGCTCCTTTGAGAGATAAAGTGATATGCTAGGCACCTTTGAGAGAAAGAGGAGAGCTAGAGAGGCAGAGAGATGCTGCGTTCCTTTTAGAGAAAGAGAGACAGTGAGAGAGGGATCAGAGGCTCCTTTGAGAGAGAGAGAGGGAGAGAGAGAATATATGCTCCTAGGTGAGAAAGAGACCTATAGAGTGATATGCTTAGCTCCTTTGAGAAAGAGAGAGATGTAATCTCCTTTGAGCGAAAGAGAGAGAGAGAGATGCTAGGCTCCTTTGAGAGAGAAAGATATATGCTTGGCTCCTTTGAGAGAAAGAGGAGAGTTAGACAGAGAGATGCTGGGTTCCTTTTAGAGAAAGAGAGACAGTGAGAGAGGGATCAGAGGATTCTTTGAGAGAGAGAGGGAGAGAGAGAATATATGCTCCCAGGTCAGAGAGAGAGAGACATAGAGAGAGAGAGATGCTTAGCTCCTCTGAGAAAGAGAGAGATGGTAATCTCCTTTGAGAGAAAGAGAGAGATAGATGCTAGGCGACTTTGTCAGAGAGGGAGGGGTGGTAGGCTCTTTGAGAGCGAGAGTAAGTGATGCTAGGATTCTTAGAGAGGGAAAGAGAGAGATCCTGGAATCCTTTGAGTGAGACAGAGAGATATATTCTAGGATTCTTTCAGAGACAGAGAGAGTCTGAGAGAGACCGAGAGAGAGGGAGATGCTAGGCTCAAATGAGAGAGAGAGAGAGGGAGGAAGAGAGAGAGATTCTAGGCTCCTTTGAGCGAAAGAGAGATATACAGATAAATGGAGATGCTAGGCTCCTTTGAGGGAGAGAGAGTCAGACAGAGAGAGAGATAGAGAGGGAGAGAACATATGCTCCTTCTAGAGAGAGATTGAGGGAGAGAGAGAGAGAAAGAGAGAAAGAGAGAGAGACAGAGAGACAGCGACAAAGAGAGAGATGCTTGGGACGTTTTAGAGAGAGAGAGATCTGCTAAGCTTTTTGAGAGAAAGAGAAAGGAAGAGACAGAGAGAGATATGCTAGGCTCCTTGAGAGAGACTGAGGGAGAGAAAAGAGAGAGAGAGAGAGGCTAGGCTCCCGTGAACGAGAGAGTGAGAGAGATACATGCAAGGCTCCTTTGTGAGAGAGAGAGAGAGCGAGAGTGATTCTAGTATCCTTTGAGAAAGAGAGTGGGATTCTAGGCTCCTTTGTGAGAAAGTGGAGAGATGAAGCGACAGAGAGTTGCTATTCCCCTTTGAGAGAGAGAGAGATGCTAGACTTCTTAGACAGAGAGAGAGAAAAAGAGAGAGATGCTAGAATATTTGGAGAGAGAGAGAAATGCTATGCTCCTTTGAGAGAGAGAGAGAGAGGGAGAGAGGGAGAGGGAGAGAGCGAGTAAGAGAGAGATGCAGGGATCCTTTGATAGAAAGTGGAGAGATACAAAGAGAGATGTATGCTATTCTACTTTAAGAGAGAGAGGACAGAGAGAGAGGGATCATAGGCTCGTTTGAGAGAGAGAGAGAGAGAGAGAAATATAGACGATATGCTCCTTGGAGAGAGAGTGAGAGAGAGAGAAAGAGAGGGAGAGAGAGAGAGCAGCGAGGCTCTTTTGAGAGAGAGAGATGGAGAGATAAAGATTCTAGGCTCCTATGAGAGAAATAGAGATACATAGACAGACATATGCTGGGCTCCTTTGAGAGAGACTGAGGGAGAGAAGAGAGAGAGAGATGCTAGGCTCCTGTGTACAAGACAGTGAGAGAGATACATGCAAGGCTCCTTCGAGAGAGCGAGCGAGCGAGAGGGATTCTATTCTCCTTTGAGAAAGAGAGAGAGATTCTAGGCTCCTTTCAGAGAAAGTGCAGAGATAGAGAGACAGAGAGTTGCTATTCCCCTTTGAGAGAGAGAGATGCTAGACTTCTTAGACAGAGAGAGAGAAAAAGGGAGAGATGCTAGAATACTTGGAGAGAGAGATATATATGCTATGCTCCTTTGAGAGAGAGAAAGAGAGAGAGAGAGGGAGAGAGCGAGTGAGAGCAAGATACTGGGATCCTTTGATAGAAAGTGGAGAGATACAAAGAGAGATGTATGCTATTCAACTGTAAGAGAGAGAGGACAGAGAGAGAGGGATCATAGGCTAGATTGAGAGAGAGAGAGAAATATAGACGATATGCTCCTTGGAGAGAGAGTGAGAGAGAGAGAGAGGGAGAGAGAGAGAGCTGAGAGGCTCCTTTGAGAGAGAGAGATGTAGAGATAAAGATTCTAGGCTCCTATGAGGGAAATAGAGATAGACAGAGATATGCTGGGATCCTTGGAGTGAGAGAGAAAGTTTCTAAGCTTCTTAGAGAGCGACAGAGAAAGAGAGAGATGCTAGATTCCTTTGAGAGAGAGAGATAGATAGATAGATGCTTGTCTCCTTTGAGAGAGACAGAGGGAGAGAACTCTGTTGCTCCTTTCTGAGAGGGAGAGATACTAGGCTCCTTTGAGAGAGAAAGAGATATGCTAGGCTCCTTTCAGAGAAAGAGGAGAGCTAGAGAGACAGAGAGATGCTGGGTTCCTTTTAGAGAAAGAGAGACAGTGAGAGAGGGATCAGAAGCTCCTTTGAGAGAGAGAGAGGGAGAGAGAGAATATATGCTCCTAGGTGAGAGAGAGAGAGAGAGAGAGAGAGAGACAGATGCTTATCTCCTTTGAGAAAGAGAGAGATGGTAATCGCCTTTGAGAGAAAGAGAGAGATAGATGCTAGGCTACTTTGTCAGAGAGGGAGGGATGGTAGGCTCTTTGAGAGAGAGAGTAATGCTAGGATTTTAAGAGAGAGAGGGAGTGAGATGCTAGAATCCTTTGAGTGAGACAGAGAGATATATTCTAGGATTCTTTGAGAGAGAGAAAGAGACTGAGAGAGACAGAGATAGAGAGAGATGCTAGGCTCAATAGGACAGAGATAGGGAGGGAGAGAGAGAGATTCTAGGCTCCTTTGAGCGAAAGAGAGATATACAGAGACATGGAGATGCTAGGCTCCTTTGAGGTAGAGAGAGTCAGACAGAGAGAGAGAGGGATCCTTGGCTCTTTGAGAGAGAGCGTCAGGGAGAGAATATATGCTCCTTGGAGATAGAGAGGGAGAGATAGAGAGGGAGACAGAAATGCTTGTCTCCTTTGAGAGAGAGAGAGATAGCTGTGAGGCTCCTTTGTGAGAGAGGGAGATACTAGGCTCCTTTGAGAGAGAAAGAGATATGCTAGGGTCGTTTAAGAGAAAGAGTAGAGCGAGAGAGACAGAGAGATTCTTGGCTCCTTTGAGAGAAAGAGAGACAGAGAGAGAGGGATCCGAGGCTCCTTTGAGAGAGAGAGAGAGTATATATGCTCCTGGGAGAGAGAGAGAGAGACATAGACAGATGCTTGGCTCTTTTGAGGAAGAGAGAGACGCTTATCTCTTTGAGAGAAAGAGAGAGGGAGATGCTACGCTACTTTGTCAGAGAGAGCGGGATGGTAGGCTCCTCTGAGAGTGGGAGTGAGTGATGCTAGGTATCTCAGAGAGAGAAAGAGAGAGATGCTAGAGTCCTTTGAGTGAGAGAGAAAGAGATATTCTAGGATTCTTTGAGAGAGATTAAGAGATAGAGAGACAGAGATAGAGAGAGATTCTAGACTCCTTTGAGACAGAGAGAGGCAGTAAAAGAGAGATTCAAGGCTCCTTTGAGCGAAAGAGAGAGATACAGAGACAGGGAGAAGCTAGGCACCTTTGAGGGAGAGAAAGACAGAGAGAGAGGGATCCTAGGCTCTTTGAGAGAGAGAGAGATTGAGGGAGAGAATATATGTTCCTTGGAGAGAGAGAGGGAGAGAGAAAGCGATAGAAAGAGACAAAGAGAGAGAGAGAGAGAGTGAGAGGGAGAGAGAGAGATGCTTGTGTCCTTTTAGAGAGAGAGAGTGTTTGTAAACTACTTAGAGAGAGACAGGGAAAGAGAGAGATCTTCGATTGCTTTGAGAGAGAGAGAGATAGATGCTTGTCTCCTTTGAGAGAGACAGAGAGAGAGCTCTGAGGCTCCTTTCTGAAAGAGAGACTGTAGGCTCCTTTGAGAGATAAAGTGATATGCTAGGCACCTTTGAGAGAAAGAGGAGAGCTAGAGAGGCAGAGAGATGCTGCGTTCCTTTTAGAGAAAGAGAGACAGTGAGAGAGGGATCAGAGGCTCCTTTGAGAGAGAGAGAGGGAGAGAGAGAATATATGCTCCTAGGTGAGAAAGAGACCTATAGAGTGATATGCTTAGCTCCTTTGAGAAAGAGAGAGATGTAATCTCCTTTGAGCGAAAGAGAGAGAGAGAGATGCTAGGCTCCTTTGAGAGAGAAAGATATATGCTTGGCTCCTTTGAGAGAAAGAGGAGAGTTAGACAGAGAGATGCTGGGTTCCTTTTAGAGAAAGAGAGACAGTGAGAGAGGGATCAGAGGATTCTTTGAGAGAGAGAGGGAGAGAGAGAATATATGCTCCCAGGTCAGAGAGAGAGAGACATAGAGAGAGAGATGCTTAGCTCCTCTGAGAAAGAGAGAGATGGTAATCTCCTTTGAGAGAAAGAGAGAGATAGATGCTAGGCGACTTTGTCAGAGAGGGAGGGGTGGTAGGCTCTTTGAGAGCGAGAGTAAGTGATGCTAGGATTCTTAGAGAGGGAAAGAGAGAGATCCTGGAATCCTTTGAGTGAGACAGAGAGATATATTCTAGGATTCTTTCAGAGACAGAGAGAGTCTGAGAGAGACCGAGAGAGAGGGAGATGCTAGGCTCAAATGAGAGAGAGAGAGGGGGAGGAAGAGAGAGAGATTCTAGGCTCCTTTGAGCGAAAGAGAGATATACAGATAAATGGAGATGCTAGGCTCCTTTGAGGGAGAGAGAGTCAGACAGAGAGAGAGATAGAGAGGGAGAGAACATATGCTCCTTCTAGAGAGAGATTGAGGGAGAGAGAGAGAGAAAGAGAGAAAGAGAGAGAGACAGAGAGACAGCGACAAAGAGAGAGATGCTTGGGACGTTTTAGAGAGAGAGAGATCTGCTAAGCTTTTTGAGAGAAAGAGAAAGGAAGAGACAGAGAGAGATATGCTAGGCTCCTTGAGAGAGACTGAGGGAGAGAAAAGAGAGAGAGAGAGAGGCTAGGCTCCCGTGAACGAGAGAGTGAGAGAGATACATGCAAGGCTCCTTTGTGAGAGAGAGAGAGAGAGCGAGAGTGATTCTAGTATCCTTTGAGAAAGAGAGTGGGATTCTAGGCTCCTTTGTGAGAAAGTGGAGAGATGAAGCGACAGAGAGTTGCTATTCCCCTTTGAGAGAGAGAGAGATGCTAGACTTCTTAGACAGAGAGAGAGAAAAAGAGAGAGATGCTAGAATATTTGGAGAGAGAGAGAAATGCTATGCTCCTTTGAGAGAGAGAGAGAGAGGGAGAGAGGGAGAGGGAGAGAGCGAGTAAGAGAGAGATGCAGGGATCCTTTGATAGAAAGTGGAGAGATACAAAGAGAGATGTATGCTATTCTACTTTAAGAGAGAGAGGACAGAGAGAGAGGGATCATAGGCTCGTTTGAGAGAGAGAGAGAGAGAGAAATATAGACGATATGCTCCTTGGAGAGAGAGTGAGAGAGAGAGAAAGAGAGGGAGAGAGAGAGAGCAGCGAGGCTCTTTTGAGAGAGAGAGATGGAGAGATAAAGATTCTAGGCTCCTATGAGAGAAATAGAGATACATAGACAGACATATGCTGGGCTCCTTTGAGAGAGACTGAGGGAGAGAAGAGAGAGAGAGATGCTAGGCTCCTGTGAACAAGACAGTGAGAGAGATACATGCAAGGCTCCTTCGAGAGAGCGAGCGAGCGAGAGGGATTCTATTCTCCTTTGAGAAAGAGAGAGAGATTCTAGGCTCCTTTCAGAGAAAGTGCAGAGATAGAGAGACAGAGAGTTGCTATTCCCCTTTGAGAGAGAGAGATGCTAGACTTCTTAGACAGAGAGAGAGAAAAAGGGAGAGATGCTAGAATACTTGGAGAGAGAGATATATATGCTATGCTCCTTTGAGAGAGAGAAAGAGAGAGAGAGAGGGAGAGAGCGAGTGAGAGCAAGATACTGGGATCCTTTGATAGAAAGTGGAGAGATACAAAGAGAGATGTATGCTATTCAACTGTAAGAGAGAGAGGACAGAGAGAGAGGGATCATAGGCTAGATTGAGAGAGAGAGAGAAATATAGACGATATGCTCCTTGGAGAGAGAGGGAGAGAGAGAGAGAGGGAGAGAGAGAGAGCTGAGAGGCTCCTTTGAGAGAGAGAGATGTAGAGATAAAGATTCTAGGCTCCTATGAGGGAAATAGAGATAGACAGAGATATGCTGGGCTCCTTTGAGTGAGAGAGAAAGTTTCTAAGCTTCTTAGAGAGCGACAGAGAAAGAGAGAGATGCTAGATTCCTTTGAGAGAGAGAGATAGATAGATAGATGCTTGTCTCCTTTGAGAGAGACAGAGGGAGAGAACTCTGTTGCTCCTTTCTGAGAGGGAGAGATACTAGGCTCCTTTGAGAGAGAAAGAGATATGCTAGGCTCCTTTCAGAGAAAGAGGAGAGCTAGAGAGACAGAGAGATGCTGGGTTCCTTTTAGAGAAAGAGAGACAGTGAGAGAGGGATCAGAAGCTCCTTTGAGAGAGAGAGAGGGAGAGAGAGAATATATGCTCCTAGGTGAGAGAGAGAGAGAGAGAGAGAGACAGATGCTTATCTCCTTTGAGAAAGAGAGAGATGGTAATCGCCTTTGTGAGAAAGAGAGAGATAGATGCTAGGCTACTTTGTCAGAGAGGGAGGGATGGTAGGCTCTTTGAGAGAGAGAGTAATGCTAGGATTTTAAGAGAGAGAGGGAGTGAGATGCTAGAATCCTTTGAGTGAGACAGAGAGATATATTCTAGGATTCTTTGAGAGAGAGAAAGAGACTGAGAGAGACAGAGATAGAGAGAGATGCTAGGCTCAATAGGACAGAGATAGGGAGGGAGAGAGAGAGATTCTAGGCTCCTTTGAGCGAAAGAGAGATATACAGAGACATGGAGATGCTAGGCTCCTTTGAGGTAGAGAGAGTCAGACAGAGAGAGAGAGGGATCCTTGGCTCTTTGAGAGAGAGCGTCAGGGAGAGAATATATGCTCCTTGGAGATAGAGAGGGAGAGATAGAGAGGGAGACAGAAATGCTTGTCTCCTTTGAGAGAGAGAGAGATAGCTGTGAGGCTCCTTTGTGAGAGAGGGAGATACTAGGCTCCTTTGAGAGAGAAAGAGATATGCTAGGGTCGTTTAAGAGAAAGAGTAGAGCGAGAGAGACAGAGAGATTCTTGGCTCCTTTGAGAGAAAGAGAGACAGAGAGAGAGGGATCCGAGGCTCCTTTGAGAGAGAGAGAGAGTATATATGCTCCTGGGAGAGAGAGAGAGAGACATAGACAGATGCTTGGCTCTTTTGAGGAAGAGAGAGACGCTTATCTCTTTGAGAGAAAGAGAGAGGGAGATGCTACGCTACTTTGTCAGAGAGAGCGGGATGGTAGGCTCCTCTGAGAGTGGGAGTGAGTGATGCTAGGTATCTCAGAGAGAGAAAGAGAGAGATGCTAGAGTCCTTTGAGTGAGAGAGAAAGAGATATTCTAGGATTCTTTGAGAGAGATTAAGAGATAGAGAGACAGAGATAGAGAGAGATTCTAGACTCATTTGAGACAGAGAGAGGCAGTAAAAGAGAGATTCAAGGCTCCTTTGAGCGAAAGAGAGAGATACAGAGACAGGGAGAAGCTAGGCACCTTTGAGGGAGAGAAAGACAGAGAGAGAGGGATCCTAGGCTCTTTGAGAGAGAGAGAGATTGAGGGAGAGAATATATGTTCCTTGGAGAGAGAGAGGGAGAGAGAAAGCGATAGAAAGAGACAAAGAGAGAGAGAGAGAGAGTGAGAGGGAGAGAGAGAGATGCTTGTGTCCTTTTAGAGAGAGAGAGTGTTTGTAAACTACTTAGAGAGAGACAGGGAAAGAGAGAGATCTTCGATTGCTTTGAGAGAGAGAGAGATAGATGCTTGTCTCCTTTGAGAGAGACAGAGAGAGAGCTCTGAGGCTCCTTTCTGAAAGAGAGACTGTAGGCTCCTTTGAGAGATAAAGTGATATGCTAGGCACCTTTGAGAGAAAGAGGAGAGCTAGAGAGGCAGAGAGATGCTGCGTTCCTTTTAGAGAAAGAGAGACAGTGAGAGAGGGATCAGAGGCTCCTTTGAGAGAGAGAGAGGGAGAGAGAGAATATATGCTCCTAGGTGAGAAAGAGACCTATAGAGTGATATGCTTAGCTCCTTTGAGAAAGAGAGAGATGTAATCTCCTTTGAGCGAAAGAGAGAGAGAGAGATGCTAGGCTCCTTTGAGAGAGAAAGATATATGCTTGGCTCCTTTGAGAGAAAGAGGAGAGTTAGACAGAGAGATGCTGGGTTCCTTTTAGAGAAAGAGAGACAGTGAGAGAGGGATCAGAGGATTCTTTGAGAGAGAGAGGGAGAGAGAGAATATATGCTCCCAGGTCAGAGAGAGAGAGACATAGAGAGAGAGATGCTTAGCTCCTCTGAGAAAGAGAGAGATGGTAATCTCCTTTGAGAGAAAGAGAGAGATAGATGCTAGGCGACTTTGTCAGAGAGGGAGGGGTGGTAGGCTCTTTGAGAGCGAGAGTAAGTGATGCTAGGATTCTTAGAGAGGGAAAGAGAGAGATCCTGGAATCCTTTGAGTGAGACAGAGAGATATATTCTAGGATTCTTTCAGAGACAGAGAGAGTCTGAGAGAGACCGAGAGAGAGGGAGATGCTAGGCTCAAATGAGAGAGAGAGAGAGGGAGGAAGAGAGAGAGATTCTAGGCTCCTTTGAGCGAAAGAGAGATATACAGATAAATGGAGATGCTAGGCTCCTTTGAGGGAGAGAGAGTCAGACAGAGAGAGAGATAGAGAGGGAGAGAACATATGCTCCTTCTAGAGAGAGATTGAGGGAGAGAGAGAGAGAAAGAGAGAAAGAGAGAGAGACAGAGAGACAGCGACAAAGAGAGAGATGCTTGGGACGTTTTAGAGAGAGAGAGATCTGCTAAGCTTTTTGAGAGAAAGAGAAAGGAAGAGACAGAGAGAGATATGCTAGGCTCCTTGAGAGAGACTGAGGGAGAGAAAAGAGAGAGAGAGAGAGGCTAGGCTCCCGTGAACGAGAGAGTGAGAGAGATACATGCAAGGCTCCTTTGTGAGAGAGAGAGAGAGCGAGAGTGATTCTAGTATCCTTTGAGAAAGAGAGTGGGATTCTAGGCTCCTTTGTGAGAAAGTGGAGAGATGAAGCGACAGAGAGTTGCTATTCCCCTTTGAGAGAGAGAGAGATGCTAGACTTCTTAGACAGAGAGAGAGAAAAAGAGAGAGATGCTAGAATATTTGGAGAGAGAGAGAAATGCTATGCTCCTTTGAGAGAGAGAGAGAGAGGGAGAGAGGGAGAGGGAGAGAGCGAGTAAGAGAGAGATGCAGGGATCCTTTGATAGAAAGTGGAGAGATACAAAGAGAGATGTATGCTATTCTACTTTAAGAGAGAGAGGACAGAGAGAGAGGGATCATAGGCTCGTTTGAGAGAGAGAGAGAGAGAGAAATATAGACGATATGCTCCTTGGAGAGAGAGAGAAAGAGAGGGAGAGAGAGAGAGCAGCGAGGCTCTTTTGAGAGAGAGAGATGGAGAGATAAAGATTCTAGGCTCCTATGAGAGAAATAGAGATACATAGACAGACATATGCTGGGCTCCTTTGAGAGAGACTGAGGGAGAGAAGAGAGAGAGAGATGCTAGGCTCCTGTGAACAAGACAGTGAGAGAGATACATGCAAGGCTCCTTCGAGAGAGCGAGCGAGCGAGAGGGATTCTATTCTCCTTTGAGAAAGAGAGAGAGATTCTAGGCTCCTTTCAGAGAAAGTGCAGAGATAGAGAGACAGAGAGTTGCTATTCCCCTTTGAGAGAGAGAGATGCTAGACTTCTTAGACAGAGAGAGAGAAAAAGGGAGAGATGCTAGAATACTTGGAGAGAGAGATATATATGCTATGCTCCTTTGAGAGAGAGAAAGAGAGAGAGAGAGGGAGAGAGCGAGTGAGAGCAAGATACTGGGATCCTTTGATAGAAAGTGGAGAGATACAAAGAGAGATGTATGCTATTCAACTGTAAGAGAGAGAGGACAGAGAGAGAGGGATCATAGGCTAGATTGAGAGAGAGAGAGAAATATAGACGATATGCTCCTTGGAGAGAGAGTGAGAGAGAGAGAGAGGGAGAGAGAGAGAGCTGAGAGGCTCCTTTGAGAGAGAGAGATGTAGAGATAAAGATTCTAGGCTCCTATGAGGGAAATAGAGATAGACAGAGATATGCTGGGATCCTTGGAGTGAGAGAGAAAGTTTCTAAGCTTCTTAGAGAGCGACAGAGAAAGAGAGAGATGCTAGATTCCTTTGAGAGAGAGAGATAGATAGATAGATGCTTGTCTCCTTTGAGAGAGACAGAGGGAGAGAACTCTGTTGCTCCTTTCTGAGAGGGAGAGATACTAGGCTCCTTTGAGAGAGAAAGAGATATGCTAGGCTCCTTTCAGAGAAAGAGGAGAGCTAGAGAGACAGAGAGATGCTGGGTTCCTTTTAGAGAAAGAGAGACAGTGAGAGAGGGATCAGAAGCTCCTTTGAGAGAGAGAGAGGGAGAGAGAGAATATATGCTCCTAGGTGAGAGAGAGAGAGAGAGAGAGAGAGAGACAGATGCTTATCTCCTTTGAGAAAGAGAGAGATGGTAATCGCCTTTGAGAGAAAGAGAGAGATAGATGCTAGGCTACTTTGTCAGAGAGGGAGGGATGGTAGGCTCTTTGAGAGAGAGAGTAATGCTAGGATTTTAAGAGAGAGAGGGAGTGAGATGCTAGAATCCTTTGAGTGAGACAGAGAGATATATTCTAGGATTCTTTGAGAGAGAGAAAGAGACTGAGAGAGACAGAGATAGAGAGAGATGCTAGGCTCAATAGGACAGAGATAGGGAGGGAGAGAGAGAGATTCTAGGCTCCTTTGAGCGAAAGAGAGATATACAGAGACATGGAGATGCTAGGCTCCTTTGAGGTAGAGAGAGTCAGACAGAGAGAGAGAGGGATCCTTGGCTCTTTGAGAGAGAGCGTCAGGGAGAGAATATATGCTCCTTGGAGATAGAGAGGGAGAGATAGAGAGGGAGACAGAAATGCTTGTCTCCTTTGAGAGAGAGAGAGATAGCTGTGAGGCTCCTTTGTGAGAGAGGGAGATACTAGGCTCCTTTGAGAGAGAAAGAGATATGCTAGGGTCGTTTAAGAGAAAGAGTAGAGCGAGAGAGACAGAGAGATTCTTGGCTCCTTTGAGAGAAAGAGAGACAGAGAGAGAGGGATCCGAGGCTCCTTTGAGAGAGAGAGAGAGTATATATGCTCCTGGGAGAGAGAGAGAGAGACATAGACAGATGCTTGGCTCTTTTGAGGAAGAGAGAGACGCTTATCTCTTTGAGAGAAAGAGAGAGGGAGATGCTACGCTACTTTGTCAGAGAGAGCGGGATGGTAGGCTCCTCTGAGAGTGGGAGTGAGTGATGCTAGGTATCTCAGAGAGAGAAAGAGAGAGATGCTAGAGTCCTTTGAGTGAGAGAGAAAGAGATATTCTAGGATTCTTTGAGAGAGATTAAGAGATAGAGAGACAGAGATAGAGAGAGATTCTAGACTCATTTGAGACAGAGAGAGGCAGTAAAAGAGAGATTCAAGGCTCCTTTGAGCGAAAGAGAGAGATACAGAGACAGGGAGAAGCTAGGCACCTTTGAGGGAGAGAAAGACAGAGAGAGAGGGATCCTAGGCTCTTTGAGAGAGAGAGAGATTGAGGGAGAGAATATATGTTCCTTGGAGAGAGAGAGGGAGAGAGAAAGCGATAGAAAGAGACAAAGAGAGAGAGAGAGAGAGTGAGAGGGAGAGAGAGAGATGCTTGTGTCCTTTTAGAGAGAGAGAGTGTTTGTAAACTACTTAGAGAGAGACAGGGAAAGAGAGAGATCTTCGATTGCTTTGAGAGAGAGAGAGATAGATGCTTGTCTCCTTTGAGAGAGACAGAGAGAGAGCTCTGAGGCTCCTTTCTGAAAGAGAGACTGTAGGCTCCTTTGAGAGATAAAGTGATATGCTAGGCACCTTTGAGAGAAAGAGGAGAGCTAGAGAGGCAGAGAGATGCTGCGTTCCTTTTAGAGAAAGAGAGACAGTGAGAGAGGGATCAGAGGCTCCTTTGAGAGAGAGAGAGGGAGAGAGAGAATATATGCTCCTAGGTGAGAAAGAGACCTATAGAGTGATATGCTTAGCTCCTTTGAGAAAGAGAGAGATGTAATCTCCTTTGAGCGAAAGAGAGAGAGAGAGATGCTAGGCTCCTTTGAGAGAGAAAGATATATGCTTGGCTCCTTTGAGAGAAAGAGGAGAGTTAGACAGAGAGATGCTGGGTTCCTTTTAGAGAAAGAGAGACAGTGAGAGAGGGATCAGAGGATTCTTTGAGAGAGAGAGGGAGAGAGAGAATATATGCTCCCAGGTCAGAGAGAGAGAGACATAGAGAGAGAGATGCTTAGCTCCTCTGAGAAAGAGAGAGATGGTAATCTCCTTTGAGAGAAAGAGAGAGATAGATGCTAGGCGACTTTGTCAGAGAGGGAGGGGTGGTAGGCTCTTTGAGAGCGAGAGTAAGTGATGCTAGGATTCTTAGAGAGGGAAAGAGAGAGATCCTGGAATCCTTTGAGTGAGACAGAGAGATATATTCTAGGATTCTTTCAGAGACAGAGAGAGTCTGAGAGAGACCGAGAGAGAGGGAGATGCTAGGCTCAAATGAGAGAGAGAGAGAGGGAGGAAGAGAGAGAGATTCTAGGCTCCTTTGAGCGAAAGAGAGATATACAGATAAATGGAGATGCTAGGCTCCTTTGAGGGAGAGAGAGTCAGACAGAGAGAGAGATAGAGAGGGAGAGAACATATGCTCCTTCTAGAGAGAGATTGAGGGAGAGAGAGAGAGAAAGAGAGAAAGAGAGAGAGACAGAGAGACAGCGACAAAGAGAGAGATGCTTGGGACGTTTTAGAGAGAGAGAGATCTGCTAAGCTTTTTGAGAGAA
Organism: Manis pentadactyla; assembly: GCF_030020395.1. Classification (NCBI taxonomy): domain Eukaryota; kingdom Metazoa; phylum Chordata; class Mammalia; order Pholidota; family Manidae; genus Manis; species Manis pentadactyla. The sequence goes on from NW_026644751.1 coordinate 104,911, forward strand.
AGAGAAAGGAAGAGACAGAGAGAGATATGCTAGGCTCCTTGAGAGAGACTGAGGGAGAGAAAAGAGAGAGAGAGAGAGGCTAGGCTCCCGTGAACGAGAGAGTGAGAGAGATACATGCAAGGCTCCTTTGTGAGAGAGAGAGAGAGCGAGAGTGATTCTAGTATCCTTTGAGAAAGAGAGTGGGATTCTAGGCTCCTTTGTGAGAAAGTGGAGAGATGAAGCGACAGAGAGTTGCTATTCCCCTTTGAGAGAGAGAGAGATGCTAGACTTCTTAGACAGAGAGAGAGAAAAAGAGAGAGATGCTAGAATATTTGGAGAGAGAGAGAAATGCTATGCTCCTTTGAGAGAGAGAGAGAGAGGGAGAGAGGGAGAGGGAGAGAGCGAGTAAGAGAGAGATGCAGGGATCCTTTGATAGAAAGTGGAGAGATACAAAGAGAGATGTATGCTATTCTACTTTAAGAGAGAGAGGACAGAGAGAGAGGGATCATAGGCTCGTTTGAGAGAGAGAGAGAGAGAGAAATATAGACGATATGCTCCTTGGAGAGAGAGTGAGAGAGAGAGAAAGAGAGGGAGAGAGAGAGAGCAGCGAGGCTCTTTTGAGAGAGAGAGATGGAGAGATAAAGATTCTAGGCTCCTATGAGAGAAATAGAGATACATAGACAGACATATGCTGGGCTCCTTTGAGAGAGACTGAGGGAGAGAAGAGAGAGAGAGATGCTAGGCTCCTGTGAACAAGACAGTGAGAGAGATACATGCAAGGCTCCTTCGAGAGAGCGAGCGAGCGAGAGGGATTCTATTCTCCTTTGAGAAAGAGAGAGAGATTCTAGGCTCCTTTCAGAGAAAGTGCAGAGATAGAGAGACAGAGAGTTGCTATTCCCCTTTGAGAGAGAGAGATGCTAGACTTCTTAGACAGAGAGAGAGAAAAAGGGAGAGATGCTAGAATACTTGGAGAGAGAGATATATATGCTATGCTCCTTTGAGAGAGAGAAAGAGAGAGAGAGAGGGAGAGAGCGAGTGAGAGCAAGATACTGGGATCCTTTGATAGAAAGTGGAGAGATACAAAGAGAGATGTATGCTATTCAACTGTAAGAGAGAGAGGACAGAGAGAGAGGGATCATAGGCTAGATTGAGAGAGAGAGAGAAATATAGACGATATGCTCCTTGGAGAGAGAGTGAGAGAGAGAGAGAGGGAGAGAGAGAGAGCTGAGAGGCTCCTTTGAGAGAGAGAGATGTAGAGATAAAGATTCTAGGCTCCTATGAGGGAAATAGAGATAGACAGAGATATGCTGGGATCCTTGGAGTGAGAGAGAAAGTTTCTAAGCTTCTTAGAGAGCGACAGAGAAAGAGAGAGATGCTAGATTCCTTTGAGAGAGAGAGATAGATAGATAGATGCTTGTCTCCTTTGAGAGAGACAGAGGGAGAGAACTCTGTTGCTCCTTTCTGAGAGGGAGAGATACTAGGCTCCTTTGAGAGAGAAAGAGATATGCTAGGCTCCTTTCAGAGAAAGAGGAGAGCTAGAGAGACAGAGAGATGCTGGGTTCCTTTTAGAGAAAGAGAGACAGTGAGAGAGGGATCAGAAGCTCCTTTGAGAGAGAGAGAGGGAGAGAGAGAATATATGCTCCTAGGTGAGAGAGAGAGAGAGAGAGAGAGAGAGAGAGACAGATGCTTATCTCCTTTGAGAAAGAGAGAGATGGTAATCGCCTTTGAGAGAAAGAGAGAGATAGATGCTAGGCTACTTTGTCAGAGAGGGAGGGATGGTAGGCTCTTTGAGAGAGAGAGTAATGCTAGGATTTTAAGAGAGAGAGGGAGTGAGATGCTAGAATCCTTTGAGTGAGACAGAGAGATATATTCTAGGATTCTTTGAGAGAGAGAAAGAGACTGAGAGAGACAGAGATAGAGAGAGATGCTAGGCTCAATAGGACAGAGATAGGGAGGGAGAGAGAGAGATTCTAGGCTCCTTTGAGCGAAAGAGAGATATACAGAGACATGGAGATGCTAGGCTCCTTTGAGGTAGAGAGAGTCAGACAGAGAGAGAGAGGGATCCTTGGCTCTTTGAGAGAGAGCGTCAGGGAGAGAATATATGCTCCTTGGAGATAGAGAGGGAGAGATAGAGAGGGAGACAGAAATGCTTGTCTCCTTTGAGAGAGAGAGAGATAGCTGTGAGGCTCCTTTGTGAGAGAGGGAGATACTAGGCTCCTTTGAGAGAGAAAGAGATATGCTAGGGTCGTTTAAGAGAAAGAGTAGAGCGAGAGAGACAGAGAGATTCTTGGCTCCTTTGAGAGAAAGAGAGACAGAGAGAGAGGGATCCGAGGCTCCTTTGAGAGAGAGAGAGAGTATATATGCTCCTGGGAGAGAGAGAGAGAGACATAGACAGATGCTTGGCTCTTTTGAGGAAGAGAGAGACGCTTATCTCTTTGAGAGAAGGAGAGAGGGAGATGCTACGCTACTTTGTCAGAGAGAGCGGGATGGTAGGCTCCTCTGAGAGTGGGAGTGAGTGATGCTAGGTATCTCAGAGAGAGAAAGAGAGAGATGCTAGAGTCCTTTGAGTGAGAGAGAAAGAGATATTCTAGGATTCTTTGAGAGAGATTAAGAGATAGAGAGACAGAGATAGAGAGAGATTCTAGACTCATTTGAGACAGAGAGAGGCAGTAAAAGAGAGATTCAAGGCTCCTTTGAGCGAAAGAGAGAGATACAGAGACAGGGAGAAGCTAGGCACCTTTGAGGGAGAGAAAGACAGAGAGAGAGGGATCCTAGGCTCTTTGAGAGAGAGAGAGATTGAGGGAGAGAATATATGTTCCTTGGAGAGAGAGAGGGAGAGAGAAAGTGATAGAAAGAGACAAAGAGAGAGAGAGAGAGAGTGAGAGGGAGAGAGAGAGATGCTTGTGTCCTTTTAGAGAGAGAGAGTGTTTGTAAACTACTTAGAGAGAGACAGGGAAAGAGAGAGATCTTCGATTGCTTTGAGAGAGAGAGAGATAGATGCTTGTCTCCTTTGAGAGAGACAGAGAGAGAGCTCTGAGGCTCCTTTCTGAAAGAGAGACTGTAGGCTCCTTTGAGAGATAAAGTGATATGCTAGGCACCTTTGAGAGAAAGAGGAGAGCTAGAGAGGCAGAGAGATGCTGCGTTCCTTTTAGAGAAAGAGAGACAGTGAGAGAGGGATCAGAGGCTCCTTTGAGAGAGAGAGAGGGAGAGAGAGAATATATGCTCCTAGGTGAGAAAGAGACCTATAGAGTGATATGCTTAGCTCCTTTGAGAAAGAGAGAGATGTAATCTCCTTTGAGCGAAAGAGAGAGAGAGAGATGCTAGGCTCCTTTGAGAGAGAAAGATATATGCTTGGCTCCTTTGAGAGAAAGAGGAGAGTTAGACAGAGAGATGCTGGGTTCCTTTTAGAGAAAGAGAGACAGTGAGAGAGGGATCAGAGGATTCTTTGAGAGAGAGAGGGAGAGAGAGAATATATGCTCCCAGGTCAGAGAGAGAGAGACATAGAGAGAGAGATGCTTAGCTCCTCTGAGAAAGAGAGAGATGGTAATCTCCTTTGAGAGAAAGAGAGAGATAGATGCTAGGCGACTTTGTCAGAGAGGGAGGGGTGGTAGGCTCTTTGAGAGCGAGAGTAAGTGATGCTAGGATTCTTAGAGAGGGAAAGAGAGAGATCCTGGAATCCTTTGAGTGAGACAGAGAGATATATTCTAGGATTCTTTCAGAGACAGAGAGAGTCTGAGAGAGACCGAGAGAGAGGGAGATGCTAGGCTCAAATGAGAGAGAGAGAGAGGGAGGAAGAGAGAGAGATTCTAGGCTCCTTTGAGCGAAAGAGAGATATACAGATAAATGGAGATGCTAGGCTCCTTTGAGGGAGAGAGAGTCAGACAGAGAGAGAGATAGAGAGGGAGAGAACATATGCTCCTTCTAGAGAGAGATTGAGGGAGAGAGAGAGAGAAAGAGAGAAAGAGAGAGAGACAGAGAGACAGCGACAAAGAGAGAGATGCTTGGGACGTTTTAGAGAGAGAGAGATCTGCTAAGCTTTTTGAGAGAAAGAGAAAGGAAGAGACAGAGAGAGATATGCTAGGCTCCTTGAGAGAGACTGAGGGAGAGAAAAGAGAGAGAGAGAGAGGCTAGGCTCCCGTGAACGAGAGAGTGAGAGAGATACATGCAAGGCTCCTTTGTGAGAGAGAGAGAGAGCGAGAGTGATTCTAGTATCCTTTGAGAAAGAGAGTGGGATTCTAGGCTCCTTTGTGAGAAAGTGGAGAGATGAAGCGACAGAGAGTTGCTATTCCCCTTTGAGAGAGAGAGAGATGCTAGACTTCTTAGACAGAGAGAGAGAAAAAGAGAGAGATGCTAGAATATTTGGAGAGAGAGAGAAATGCTATGCTCCTTTGAGAGAGAGAGAGAGAGGGAGAGAGGGAGAGGGAGAGAGCGAGTAAGAGAGAGATGCAGGGATCCTTTGATAGAAAGTGGAGAGATACAAAGAGAGATGTATGCTATTCTACTTTAAGAGAGAGAGGACAGAGAGAGAGGGATCATAGGCTCGTTTGAGAGAGAGAGAGAGAGAGAAATATAGACGATATGCTCCTTGGAGAGAGAGTGAGAGAGAGAGAAAGAGAGGGAGAGAGAGAGAGCAGCGAGGCTCTTTTGAGAGAGAGAGATGGAGAGATAAAGATTCTAGGCTCCTATGAGAGAAATAGAGATACATAGACAGACATATGCTGGGCTCCTTTGAGAGAGACTGAGGGAGAGAAGAGAGAGAGAGATGCTAGGCTCCTGTGAACAAGACAGTGAGAGAGATACATGCAAGGCTCCTTCGAGAGAGCGAGCGAGCGAGAGGGATTCTATTCTCCTTTGAGAAAGAGAGAGAGATTCTAGGCTCCTTTCAGAGAAAGTGCAGAGATAGAGAGACAGAGAGTTGCTATTCCCCTTTGAGAGAGAGAGATGCTAGACTTCTTAGACAGAGAGAGAGAAAAAGGGAGAGATGCTAGAATACTTGGAGAGAGAGATATATATGCTATGCTCCTTTGAGAGAGAGAAAGAGAGAGAGAGAGGGAGAGAGCGAGTGAGAGCAAGATACTGGGATCCTTTGATAGAAAGTGGAGAGATACAAAGAGAGATGTATGCTATTCAACTGTAAGAGAGAGAGGACAGAGAGAGAGGGATCATAGGCTAGATTGAGAGAGAGAGAGAAATATAGACGATATGCTCCTTGGAGAGAGAGTGAGAGAGAGAGAGAGGGAGAGAGAGAGAGCTGAGAGGCTCCTTTGAGAGAGAGAGATGTAGAGATAAAGATTCTAGGCTCCTATGAGGGATATAGAGATAGACAGAGATATGCTGGGATCCTTGGAGTGAGAGAGAAAGTTTCTAAGCTTCTTAGAGAGCGACAGAGAAAGAGAGAGATGCTAGATTCCTTTGAGAGAGAGAGATAGATAGATAGATGCTTGTCTCCTTTGAGAGAGACAGAGGGAGAGAACTCTGTTGCTCCTTTCTGAGAGGGAGAGATACTAGGCTCCTTTGAGAGAGAAAGAGATATGCTAGGCTCCTTTCAGAGAAAGAGGAGAGCTAGAGAGACAGAGAGATGCTGGGTTCCTTTTAGAGAAAGAGAGACAGTGAGAGAGGGATCAGAAGCTCCTTTGAGAGAGAGAGAGGGAGAGAGAGAATATATGCTCCTAGGTGAGAGAGAGAGAGAGAGAGAGAGAGAGAGACAGATGCTTATCTCCTTTGAGAAAGAGAGAGATGGTAATCGCCTTTGAGAGAAAGAGAGAGATAGATGCTAGGCTACTTTGTCAGAGAGGGAGGGATGGTAGGCTCTTTGAGAGAGAGAGTAATGCTAGGATTTTAAGAGAGAGAGGGAGTGAGATGCTAGAATCCTTTGAGTGAGACAGAGAGATATATTCTAGGATTCTTTGAGAGAGAGAAAGAGACTGAGAGAGACAGAGATAGAGAGAGATGCTAGGCTCAATAGGACAGAGATAGGGAGGGAGAGAGAGAGATTCTAGGCTCCTTTGAGCGAAAGAGAGATATACAGAGACATGGAGATGCTAGGCTCCTTTGAGGTAGAGAGAGTCAGACAGAGAGAGAGAGGGATCCTTGGCTCTTTGAGAGAGAGCGTCAGGGAGAGAATATATGCTCCTTGGAGATAGAGAGGGAGAGATAGAGAGGGAGACAGAAATGCTTGTCTCCTTTGAGAGAGAGAGAGATAGCTGTGAGGCTCCTTTGTGAGAGAGGGAGATACTAGGCTCCTTTGAGAGAGAAAGAGATATGCTAGGGTCGTTTAAGAGAAAGAGTAGAGCGAGAGAGACAGAGAGATTCTTGGCTCCTTTGAGAGAAAGAGAGACAGAGAGAGAGGGATCCGAGGCTCCTTTGAGAGAGAGAGAGAGTATATATGCTCCTGGGAGAGAGAGAGAGAGACATAGACAGATGCTTGGCTCTTTTGAGGAAGAGAGAGACGCTTATCTCTTTGAGAGAAAGAGAGAGGGAGATGCTACGCTACTTTGTCAGAGAGAGCGGGATGGTAGGCTCCTCTGAGAGTGGGAGTGAGTGATGCTAGGTATCTCAGAGAGAGAAAGAGAGAGATGCTAGAGTCCTTTGAGTGAGAGAGAAAGAGATATTCTAGGATTCTTTGAGAGAGATTAAGAGATAGAGAGACAGAGATAGAGAGAGATTCTAGACTCCTTTGAGACAGAGAGAGGCAGTAAAAGAGAGATTCAAGGCTCCTTTGAGCGAAAGAGAGAGATACAGAGACAGGGAGAAGCTAGGCACCTTTGAGGGAGAGAAAGACAGAGAGAGAGGGATCCTAGGCTCTTTGAGAGAGAGAGAGATTGAGGGAGAGAATATATGTTCCTTGGAGAGAGAGAGGGAGAGAGAAAGCGATAGAAAGAGACAAAGAGAGAGAGAGAGAGAGTGAGAGGGAGAGAGAGAGATGCTTGTGTCCTTTTAGAGAGAGAGAGTGTTTGTAAACTACTTAGAGAGAGACAGGGAAAGAGAGAGATCTTCGATTGCTTTGAGAGAGAGAGAGATAGATGCTTGTCTCCTTTGAGAGAGACAGAGAGAGAGCTCTGAGGCTCCTTTCTGAAAGAGAGACTGTAGGCTCCTTTGAGAGATAAAGTGATATGCTAGGCACCTTTGAGAGAAAGAGGAGAGCTAGAGAGGCAGAGAGATGCTGCGTTCCTTTTAGAGAAAGAGAGACAGTGAGAGAGGGATCAGAGGCTCCTTTGAGAGAGAGAGAGGGAGAGAGAGAATATATGCTCCTAGGTGAGAAAGAGACCTATAGAGTGATATGCTTAGCTCCTTTGAGAAAGAGAGAGATGTAATCTCCTTTGAGCGAAAGAGAGAGAGAGAGATGCTAGGCTCCTTTGAGAGAGAAAGATATATGCTTGGCTCCTTTGAGAGAAAGAGGAGAGTTAGACAGAGAGATGCTGGGTTCCTTTTAGAGAAAGAGAGACAGTGAGAGAGGGATCAGAGGATTCTTTGAGAGAGAGAGGGAGAGAGAGAATATATGCTCCCAGGTCAGAGAGAGAGAGACATAGAGAGAGAGATGCTTAGCTCCTCTGAGAAAGAGAGAGATGGTAATCTCCTTTGAGAGAAAGAGAGAGATAGATGCTAGGCGACTTTGTCAGAGAGGGAGGGGTGGTAGGCTCTTTGAGAGCGAGAGTAAGTGATGCTAGGATTCTTAGAGAGGGAAAGAGAGAGATCCTGGAATCCTTTGAGTGAGACAGAGAGATATATTCTAGGATTCTTTCAGAGACAGAGAGAGTCTGAGAGAGACCGAGAGAGAGGGAGATGCTAGGCTCAAATGAGAGAGAGAGAGAGGGAGGAAGAGAGAGAGATTCTAGGCTCCTTTGAGCGAAAGAGAGATATACAGATAAATGGAGATGCTAGGCTCCTTTGAGGGAGAGAGAGTCAGACAGAGATAGAGAGCAATCCTAGGCTCTTTGAGAGAGAGAGATAGAGAGGGAGAGAACATATGCTCCTTCTAGAGAGAGATTGAGGGAGAGAGAGAGAGAAAGAGAGAAAGAGAGAGAGACAGAGAGACAGCGACAAAGAGAGAGATGCTTGGGACGTTTTAGAGAGAGAGATCTGCTAAGCTTTTTGAGAGAAAGAGAAAGGAAGAGACAGAGAGAGATATGCTAGGCTCCTTGAGAGAGACTGAGGGAGAGAAAAGAGAGAGAGAGAGAGGCTAGGCTCCCGTGAACGAGAGAGTGAGAGAGATACATGCAAGGCTCCTTTGTGAGAGAGAGAGAGAGAGCGAGAGTGATTCTAGTATCCTTTGAGAAAGAGAGTGGGATTCTAGGCTCCTTTGTGAGAAAGTGGAGAGATGAAGCGACAGAGAGTTGCTATTCCCCTTTGAGAGAGAGAGAGATGCTAGACTTCTTAGACAGAGAGAGAGAAAAAGAGAGAGATGCTAGAATATTTGGAGAGAGAGAGAAATGCTATGCTCCTTTGAGAGAGAGAGAGAGAGGGAGAGAGGGAGAGGGAGAGAGCGAGTAAGAGAGAGATGCAGGGATCCTTTGATAGAAAGTGGAGAGATACAAAGAGAGATGTATGCTATTCTACTTTAAGAGAGAGAGGACAGAGAGAGAGGGATCATAGGCTCGTTTGAGAGAGAGAGAGAGAGAGAAATATAGACGATATGCTCCTTGGAGAGAGAGTGAGAGAGAGAGAAAGAGAGGGAGAGAGAGAGAGCAGCGAGGCTCTTTTGAGAGAGAGAGATGGAGAGATAAAGATTCTAGGCTCCTATGAGAGAAATAGAGATACATAGACAGACATATGCTGGGCTCCTTTGAGAGAGACTGAGGGAGAGAAGAGAGAGAGAGATGCTAGGCTCCTGTGAACAAGACAGTGAGAGAGATACATGCAAGGCTCCTTCGAGAGAGCGAGCGAGCGAGAGGGATTCTATTCTCCTTTGAGAAAGAGAGAGAGATTCTAGGCTCCTTTCAGAGAAAGTGCAGAGATAGAGAGACAGAGAGTTGCTATTCCCCTTTGAGAGAGAGAGATGCTAGACTTCTTAGAAAGAGAGAGAGAAAAAGGGAGAGATGCTAGAATACTTGGAGAGAGAGATATATATGCTATGCTCCTTTGAGAGAGAGAAAGAGAGAGAGAGAGGGAGAGAGCGAGTGAGAGCAAGATACTGGGATCCTTTGATAGAAAGTGGAGAGATACAAAGAGAGATGTATGCTATTCAACTGTAAGAGAGAGAGGACAGAGAGAGAGGGATCATAGGCTAGATTGAGAGAGAGAGAGAAATATAGACGATATGCTCCTTGGAGAGAGAGGGAGAGAGAGAGAGAGGGAGAGAGAGAGAGCTGAGAGGCTCCTTTGAGAGAGAGAGATGTAGAGATAAAGATTCTAGGCTCCTATGAGGGAAATAGAGATAGACAGAGATATGCTGGGCTCCTTTGAGTGAGAGAGAAAGTTTCTAAGCTTCTTAGAGAGCGACAGAGAAAGAGAGAGATGCTAGATTCCTTTGAGAGAGAGAGATAGATAGATAGATAGATGCTTGTCTCCTTTGAGAGAGACAGAGGGAGAGAACTCTGTTGCTCCTTTCTGAGAGGGAGAGATACTAGGCTCCTTTGAGAGAGAAAGAGATATGCTAGGCTCCTTTCAGAGAAAGAGGAGAGCTAGAGAGACAGAGAGATGCTGGGTTCCTTTTAGAGAAAGAGAGACAGTGAGAGAGGGATCAGAAGCTCCTTTGAGAGAGAGAGAGGGAGAGAGAGAATATATGCTCCTAGGTGAGAGAGAGAGAGAGAGAGAGAGAGAGAGAGAGAGACAGATGCTTATCTCCTTTGAGAAAGAGAGAGATGGTAATCGCCTTTGAGAGAAAGAGAGAGATAGATGCTAGGCTACTTTGTCAGAGAGGGAGGGATGGTAGGCTCTTTGAGAGAGAGAGTAATGCTAGGATTTTAAGAGAGAGAGGGAGTGAGATGCTAGAATCCTTTGAGTGAGACAGAGAGATATATTCTAGGATTCTTTGAGAGAGAGAAAGAGACTGAGAGAGACAGAGATAGAGAGAGATGCTGGGCTCAATAGGACAGAGATAGGGAGGGAGAGAGAGATTCTAGGCTCCTTTGAGCGAAAGAGAGATATACAGAGACATGGAGATGCTAGGCTCCTTTGAGGTAGAGAGAGTCAGACAGAGAGAGAGAGGGATCCTTGGCTCTTTGAGAGAGAGCGTCAGGGAGAGAATATATGCTCCTTGGAGATAGAGAGGGAGAGATAGAGAGGGAGACAGAAATGCTTGTCTCCTTTGAGAGAGAGAGAGATAGCTGTGAGGCTCCTTTGTGAGAGAGGGAGATACTAGGCTCCTTTGAGAGAGAAAGAGATATGCTAGGGTCGTTTAAGAGAAAGAGTAGAGCGAGAGAGACAGAGAGATTCTTGGCTCCTTTGAGAGAAAGAGAGACAGAGAGAGAGGGATCCGGGCTCCTTTGAGAGAGAGAGAGAGTATATATGCTCCTGGGAGAGAGAGAGAGAGACATAGACAGATGCTTGGCTCTTTTGAGGAAGAGAGAGACGCTTATCTCTTTGAGAGAAAGAGAGAGGGAGATGCTACGCTACTTTGTCAGAGAGAGCGGGATGGTAGGCTCCTCTGAGAGTGGGAGTGAGTGATGCTAGGTATCTCAGAGAGAGAAAGAGAGAGATGCTAGAGTCCTTTGAGTGAGAGAGAAAGAGATATTCTAGGATTCTTTGAGAGAGATTAAGAGATAGAGAGACAGAGATAGAGAGAGATTCTAGACTCATTTGAGACAGAGAGAGGCAGTAAAAGAGAGATTCAAGGCTCCTTTGAGCGAAAGAGAGAGATACAGAGACAGGGAGAAGCTAGGCACCTTTGAGGGAGAGAAAGACAGAGAGAGAGGGATCCTAGGCTCTTTGAGAGAGAGAGAGATTGAGGGAGAGAATATATGTTCCTTGGAGAGAGAGAGGGAGAGAGAAAGCGATAGAAAGAGACAAAGAGAGAGAGAGAGAGAGTGAGAGGGAGAGAGAGAGATGCTTGTGTCCTTTTAGAGAGAGAGAGTGTTTGTAAACTACTTAGAGAGAGACAGGGAAAGAGAGAGATCTTCGATTGCTTTGAGAGAGAGAGAGATAGATGCTTGTCTCCTTTGAGAGAGACAGAGAGAGAGCTCTGAGGCTCCTTTCTGAAAGAGAGACTGTAGGCTCCTTTGAGAGATAAAGTGATATGCTAGGCACCTTTGAGAGAAAGAGGAGAGCTAGAGAGGCAGAGAGATGCTGCGTTCCTTTTAGAGAAAGAGAGACAGTGAGAGAGGGATCAGAGGCTCCTTTGAGAGAGAGAGAGGGAGAGAGAGAATATATGCTCCTAGGTGAGAAAGAGACCTATAGAGTGATATGCTTAGCTCCTTTGAGAAAGAGAGAGATGTAATCTCCTTTGAGCGAAAGAGAGAGAGAGAGATGCTAGGCTCCTTTGAGAGAGAAAGATATATGCTTGGCTCCTTTGAGAGAAAGAGGAGAGTTAGACAGAGAGATGCTGGGTTCCTTTTAGAGAAAGAGAGACAGTGAGAGAGGGATCAGAGGATTCTTTGAGAGAGAGAGGGAGAGAGAGAATATATGCTCCCAGGTCAGAGAGAGAGAGACATAGAGAGAGAGATGCTTAGCTCCTCTGAGAAAGAGAGAGATGGTAATCTCCTTTGAGAGAAAGAGAGAGATAGATGCTAGGCGACTTTGTCAGAGAGGGAGGGGTGGTAGGCTCTTTGAGAGCGAGAGTAAGTGATGCTAGGATTCTTAGAGAGGGAAAGAGAGAGATCCTGGAATCCTTTGAGTGAGACAGAGAGATATATTCTAGGATTCTTTCAGAGACAGAGAGAGTCTGAGAGAGACCGAGAGAGAGGGAGATGCTAGGCTCAAATGAGAGAGAGAGAGAGGGAGGAAGAGAGAGAGATTCTAGGCTCCTTTGAGCGAAAGAGAGATATACAGATAAATGGAGATGCTAGGCTCCTTTGAGGGAGAGAGAGTCAGACAGAGAGAGAGATAGAGAGGGAGAGAACATATGCTCCTTCTAGAGAGAGATTGAGGGAGAGAGAGAGAGAAAGAGAGAAAGAGAGAGAGACAGAGAGACAGCGACAAAGAGAGAGATGCTTGGGACGTTTTAGAGAGAGAGAGATCTGCTAAGCTTTTTGAGAGAAAGAGAAAGGAAGAGACAGAGAGAGATATGCTAGGCTCCTTGAGAGAGACTGAGGGAGAGAAAAGAGAGAGAGAGAGAGGCTAGGCTCCCGTGAACGAGAGAGTGAGAGAGATACATGCAAGGCTCCTTTGTGAGAGAGAGAGAGAGAGAGCGAGAGTGATTCTAGTATCCTTTGAGAAAGAGAGTGGGATTCTAGGCTCCTTTGTGAGAAAGTGGAGAGATGAAGCGACAGAGAGTTGCTATTCCCCTTTGAGAGAGAGAGAGATGCTAGACTTCTTAGACAGAGAGAGAGAAAAAGAGAGAGATGCTAGAATATTTGGAGAGAGAGAGAAATGCTATGCTCCTTTGAGAGAGAGAGAGAGAGGGAGAGAGGGAGAGGGAGAGAGCGAGTAAGAGAGAGATGCAGGGATCCTTTGATAGAAAGTGGAGAGATACAAAGAGAGATGTATGCTATTCTACTTTAAGAGAGAGAGGACAGAGAGAGAGGGATCATAGGCTCGTTTGAGAGAGAGAGAGAGAGAGAAATATAGACGATATGCTCCTTGGAGAGAGAGTGAGAGAGAGAGAAAGAGAGGGAGAGAGAGAGAGCAGCGAGGCTCTTTTGAGAGAGAGAGATGGAGAGATAAAGATTCTAGGCTCCTATGAGAGAAATAGAGATACATAGACAGACATATGCTGGGCTCCTTTGAGAGAGACTGAGGGAGAGAAGAGAGAGAGAGATGCTAGGCTCCTGTGAACAAGACAGTGAGAGAGATACATGCAAGGCTCCTTCGAGAGAGCGAGTGAGCGAGAGGGATTCTATTCTCCTTTGAGAAAGAGAGAGAGATTCTAGGCTCCTTTCAGAGAAAGTGCAGAGATAGAGAGACAGAGAGTTGCTATTCCCCTTTGAGAGAGAGAGATGCTAGACTTCTTAGACAGAGAGAGAGAAAAAGGGAGAGATGCTAGAATACTTGGAGAGAGAGATATATATGCTATGCTCCTTTGAGAGAGAGAAAGAGAGAGAGAGAGGGAGAGAGCGAGTGAGAGCAAGATACTGGGATCCTTTGATAGAAAGTGGAGAGATACAAAGAGAGATGTATGCTATTCAACTGTAAGAGAGAGAGGACAGAGAGAGAGGGATCATAGGCTAGATTGAGAGAGAGAGAGAAATATAGACGATATGCTCCTTGGAGAGAGAGGGAGAGAGAGAGAGAGGGAGAGAGAGAGAGCTGAGAGGCTCCTTTGAGAGAGAGAGATGTAGAGATAAAGATTCTAGGCTCCTATGAGGGAAATAGAGATAGACAGAGATATGCTGGGCTCCTTTGAGTGAGAGAGAAAGTTTCTAAGCTTCTTAGAGAGCGACAGAGAAAGAGAGAGATGCTAGATTCCTTTGAGAGAGAGAGATAGATAGATAGATGCTTGTCTCCTTTGAGAGAGACAGAGGGAGAGAACTCTGTTGCTCCTTTCTGAGAGGGAGAGATACTAGGGTCCTTTGAGAGAGAAAGAGATATGCTAGGCTCCTTTCAGAGAAAGAGGAGAGCTAGAGAGACAGAGAGATGCTGGGTTCCTTTTAGAGAAAGAGAGACAGTGAGAGAGGGATCAGAAGCTCCTTTGAGAGAGAGAGAGGGAGAGAGAGAATATATGCTCCTAGGTGAGAGAGAGAGAGAGAGAGAGAGAGAGAGAGAGAGAGAGAGAGACAGATGCTTATCTCCTTTGAGAAAGAGAGAGATGGTAATCGCCTTTGAGAGAAAGAGAGAGATAGATGCTAGGCTACTTTGTCAGAGAGGGAGGGATGGTAGGCTCTTTGAGAGAGAGAGTAATGCTAGGATTTTAAGAGAGAGAAGGAGTGAGATGCTAGAATCCTTTGAGTGAGACAGAGAGATATATTCTAGGATTCTTTGAGAGAGAGAAAGAGACTGAGAGAGACAGAGATAGAGAGAGATGCTAGGCTCAATAGGACAGAGATAGGGAGGGAGAGAGATTGATTCTAGGCTCCTTTGAGCGAAAGAGAGATATACAGAGACATGGAGATGCTAGGCTCCTTTGAGGTAGAGAGAGTCAGACAGAGAGAGAGAGGGATCCTTGGCTCTTTGAGAGAGAGCGTCAGGGAGAGAATATATGCTCCTTGGAGATAGAGAGGGAGAGATAGAGAGGGAGACAGAAATGCTTGTCTCCTTTGAGAGAGAGAGAGATAGCTGTGAGGCTCCTTTGTGAGAGAGGGAGATACTAGGCTCCTTTGAGAGAGAAAGAGATATGCTAGGGTCGTTTAAGAGAAAGAGTAGAGCGAGAGAGACAGAGAGATTCTTGGCTCCTTTGAGAGAAAGAGAGACAGAGAGAGAGGGATCCGAGGCTCCTTTGAGAGAGAGAGAGAGTATATATGCTCCTGGGAGAGAGAGAGAGAGACATAGACAGATGCTTGGCTCTTTTGAGGAAGAGAGAGACGCTTATCTCTTTGAGAGAAAGAGAGAGGGAGATGCTACGCTACTTTGTCAGAGAGAGCGGGATGGTAGGCTCCTCTGAGAGTGGGAGTGAGTGATGCTAGGTATCTCAGAGAGAGAAAGAGAGAGATGCTAGAGTCCTTTGAGTGAGAGAGAAAGAGATATTCTAGGATTCTTTGAGAGAGATTAAGAGATAGAGACACAGAGATAGAGAGAGATTCTAGACCCATTTGAGACAGAGAGAGGCAGTAAAAGAGAGATTCAAGGCTCCTTTGAGCGAAAGAGAGACATACAGAGACAGGGAGAAGCTAGGCACCTTTGAGGGAGAGAAAGACAGAGAGAGAGGGATCCTAGGCTCTTTGAGAGAGAGAGAGATTGAGGGAGAGAATATATGTTCCTTGGAGAGAGAGAGGGAGAGAGAAAGCGATAGAAAGAGACAAAGAGAGAGAGAGAGAGAGTGAGAGGGAGAGAGAGAGATGCTTGTGTCCTTTTAGAGAGAGAGAGTGTTTGTAAACTACTTAGAGAGAGACAGGGAAAGAGAGAGATCTTCGATTGCTTTGAGAGAGAGAGAGATAGATGCTTGTCTCCTTTGAGAGAGACAGAGAGAGAGCTCTGAGGCTCCTTTCTGAAAGAGAGACTGTAGGCTCCTTTGAGAGATAAAGTGATATGCTAGGCACCTTTGAGAGAAAGAGGAGAGCTAGAGAGGCAGAGAGATGCTGCGTTCCTTTTAGAGAAAGAGAGACAGTGAGAGAGGGATCAGAGGCTCCTTTGAGAGAGAGAGAGGGAGAGAGAGAATATATGCTCCTAGGTGAGAAAGAGACCTATAGAGTGATATGCTTAGCTCCTTTGAGAAAGAGAGAGATGTAATCTCCTTTGAGCGAAAGAGAGAGAGAGAGATGCTAGGCTCCTTTGAGAGAGAAAGATATATGCTTGGCTCCTTTGAGAGAAAGAGGAGAGTTAGACAGAGAGATGCTGGGTTCCTTTTAGAGAAAGAGAGACAGTGAGAGAGGGATCAGAGGATTCTTTGAGAGAGAGAGGGAGAGAGAGAATATATGCTCCCAGGTCAGAGAGAGAGAGACATAGAGAGAGAGATGCTTAGCTCCTCTGAGAAAGAGAGAGATGGTAATCTCCTTTGAGAGAAAGAGAGAGATAGATGCTAGGCGACTTTGTCAGAGAGGGAGGGGTGGTAGGCTCTTTGAGAGCGAGAGTAAGTGATGCTAGGATTCTTAGAGAGGGAAAGAGAGAGATCCTGGAATCCTTTGAGTGAGACAGAGAGATATATTCTAGGATTCTTTCAGAGACAGAGAGAGTCTGAGAGAGACCGAGAGAGAGGGAGATGCTAGGCTCAAATGAGAGAGAGAGAGAGGGAGGAAGAGAGAGAGATTCTAGGCTCCTTTGAGCGAAAGAGAGATATACAGATAAATGGAGATGCTAGGCTCCTTTGAGGGAGAGAGAGTCAGACAGAGAGAGAGATAGAGAGGGAGAGAACATATGCTCCTTCTAGAGAGAGATTGAGGGAGAGAGAGAGAGAAAGAGAGAAAGAGAGAGAGACAGAGAGACAGCGACAAAGAGAGAGATGCTTGGGACGTTTTAGAGAGAGAGAGATCTGCTAAGCTTTTTGAGAGAAAGAGAAAGGAAGAGACAGAGAGAGATATGCTAGGCTCCTTGAGAGAGACTGAGGGAGAGAAAAGAGAGAGAGAGAGAGGCTAGGCTCCCGTGAACGAGAGAGTGAGAGAGATACATGCAAGGCTCCTTTGTGAGAGAGAGAGAGAGCGAGAGTGATTCTAGTATCCTTTGAGAAAGAGAGTGGGATTCTAGGCTCCTTTGTGAGAAAGTGGAGAGATGAAGCGACAGAGAGTTGCTATTCCCCTTTGAGAGAGAGAGAGATGCTAGACTTCTTAGACAGAGAGAGAGAAAAAGAGAGAGATGCTAGAATATTTGGAGAGAGAGAGAAATGCTATGCTCCTTTGAGAGAGAGAGAGAGAGGGAGAGAGGGAGAGGGAGAGAGCGAGTAAGAGAGAGATGCAGGGATCCTTTGATAGAAAGTGGAGAGATACAAAGAGAGATGTATGCTATTCTACTTTAAGAGAGAGAGGACAGAGAGAGAGGGATCATAGGCTCGTTTGAGAGAGAGAGAGAGAGAGAAATATAGACGATATGCTCCTTGGAGAGAGAGTGAGAGAGAGAGAAAGAGAGGGAGAGAGAGAGAGCAGCGAGGCTCTTTTGAGAGAGAGAGATGGAGAGATAAAGATTCTAGGCTCCTATGAGAGAAATAGAGATACATAGACAGACATATGCTGGGCTCCTTTGAGAGAGACTGAGGGAGAGAAGAGAGAGAGAGATGCTAGGCTCCTGTGAACAAGACAGTGAGAGAGATACATGCAAGGCTCCTTCGAGAGAGCGAGCGAGCGAGAGGGATTCTATTCTCCTTTGAGAAAGAGAGAGAGATTCTAGGCTCCTTTCAGAGAAAGTGCAGAGATAGAGAGACAGAGAGTTGCTATTCCCCTTTGAGAGAGAGAGATGCTAGACTTCTTAGACAGAGAGAGAGAAAAAGGGAGAGATGCTAGAATACTTGGAGAGAGAGATATATATGCTATGCTCCTTTGAGAGAGAGAAAGAGAGAGAGAGAGGGAGAGAGCGAGTGAGAGCAAGATACTGGGATCCTTTGATAGAAAGTGGAGAGATACAAAGAGAGATGTATGCTATTCAACTGTAAGAGAGAGAGGACAGAGAGAGAGGGATCATAGGCTAGATTGAGAGAGAGAGAGAAATATAGACGATATGCTCCTTGGAGAGAGAGTGAGAGAGAGAGAGAGGGAGAGAGAGAGAGCTGAGAGGCTCCTTTGAGAGAGAGAGATGTAGAGATAAAGATTCTAGGCTCCTATGAGGGATATAGAGATAGACAGAGATATGCTGGGATCCTTGGAGTGAGAGAGAAAGTTTCTAAGCTTCTTAGAGAGCGACAGAGAAAGAGAGAGATGCTAGATTCCTTTGAGAGAGAGAGATAGATAGATAGATGCTTGTCTCCTTTGAGAGAGACAGAGGGAGAGAACTCTGTTGCTCCTTTCTGAGAGGGAGAGATACTAGGCTCCTTTGAGAGAGAAAGAGATATGCTAGGCTCCTTTCAGAGAAAGAGGAGAGCTAGAGAGACAGAGAGATGCTGGGTTCCTTTTAGAGAAAGAGAGACAGTGAGAGAGGGATCAGAAGCTCCTTTGAGAGAGAGAGAGGGAGAGAGAGAATATATGCTCCTAGGTGAGAGAGAGAGAGAGAGAGAGAGAGAGAGAGACAGATGCTTATCTCCTTTGAGAAAGAGAGAGATGGTAATCGCCTTTGAGAGAAAGAGAGAGATAGATGCTAGGCTACTTTGTCAGAGAGGGAGGGATGGTAGGCTCTTTGAGAGAGAGAGTAATGCTAGGATTTTAAGAGAGAGAGGGAGTGAGATGCTAGAATCCTTTGAGTGAGACAGAGAGATATATTCTAGGATTCTTTGAGAGAGAGAAAGAGACTGAGAGAGACAGAGATAGAGAGAGATGCTAGGCTCAATAGGACAGAGATAGGGAGGGAGAGAGAGAGATTCTAGGCTCCTTTGAGCGAAAGAGAGATATACAGAGACATGGAGATGCTAGGCTCCTTTGAGGTAGAGAGAGTCAGACAGAGAGAGAGAGGGATCCTTGGCTCTTTGAGAGAGAGCGTCAGGGAGAGAATATATGCTCCTTGGAGATAGAGAGGGAGAGATAGAGAGGGAGACAGAAATGCTTGTCTCCTTTGAGAGAGAGAGAGATAGCTGTGAGGCTCCTTTGTGAGAGAGGGAGATACTAGGCTCCTTTGAGAGAGAAAGAGATATGCTAGGGTCGTTTAAGAGAAAGAGTAGAGCGAGAGAGACAGAGAGATTCTTGGCTCCTTTGAGAGAAAGAGAGACAGAGAGAGAGGGATCCGAGGCTCCTTTGAGAGAGAGAGAGAGTATATATGCTCCTGGGAGAGAGAGAGAGAGACATAGACAGATGCTTGGCTCTTTTGAGGAAGAGAGAGACGCTTATCTCTTTGAGAGAAAGAGAGAGGGAGATGCTACGCTACTTTGTCAGAGAGAGCGGGATGGTAGGCTCCTCTGAGAGTGGGAGTGAGTGATGCTAGGTATCTCAGAGAGAGAAAGAGAGAGATGCTAGAGTCCTTTGAGTGAGAGAGAAAGAGATATTCTAGGATTCTTTGAGAGAGATTAAGAGATAGAGAGACAGAGATAGAGAGAGATTCTAGACTCCTTTGAGACAGAGAGAGGCAGTAAAAGAGAGATTCAAGGCTCCTTTGAGCGAAAGAGAGAGATACAGAGACAGGGAGAAGCTAGGCACCTTTGAGGGAGAGAAAGACAGAGAGAGAGGGATCCTAGGCTCTTTGAGAGAGAGAGAGATTGAGGGAGAGAATATATGTTCCTTGGAGAGAGAGAGGGAGAGAGAAAGCGATAGAAAGAGACAAAGAGAGAGAGAGAGAGAGTGAGAGGGAGAGAGAGAGATGCTTGTGTCCTTTTAGAGAGAGAGAGTGTTTGTAAACTACTTAGAGAGAGACAGGGAAAGAGAGAGATCTTCGATTGCTTTGAGAGAGAGAGAGATAGATGCTTGTCTCCTTTGAGAGAGACAGAGAGAGAGCTCTGAGGCTCCTTTCTGAAAGAGAGACTGTAGGCTCCTTTGAGAGATAAAGTGATATGCTAGGCACCTTTGAGAGAAAGAGGAGAGCTAGAGAGGCAGAGAGATGCTGCGTTCCTTTTAGAGAAAGAGAGACAGTGAGAGAGGGATCAGAGGCTCCTTTGAGAGAGAGAGAGGGAGAGAGAGAATATATGCTCCTAGGTGAGAAAGAGACCTATAGAGTGATATGCTTAGCTCCTTTGAGAAAGAGAGAGATGTAATCTCCTTTGAGCGAAAGAGAGAGAGAGAGATGCTAGGCTCCTTTGAGAGAGAAAGATATATGCTTGGCTCCTTTGAGAGAAAGAGGAGAGTTAGACAGAGAGATGCTGGGTTCCTTTTAGAGAAAGAGAGACAGTGAGAGAGGGATCAGAGGATTCTTTGAGAGAGAGAGGGAGAGAGAGAATATATGCTCCCAGGTCAGAGAGAGAGAGACATAGAGAGAGAGATGCTTAGCTCCTCTGAGAAAGAGAGAGATGGTAATCTCCTTTGAGAGAAAGAGAGAGATAGATGCTAGGCGACTTTGTCAGAGAGGGAGGGGTGGTAGGCTCTTTGAGAGCGAGAGTAAGTGATGCTAGGATTCTTAGAGAGGGAAAGAGAGAGATCCTGGAATCCTTTGAGTGAGACAGAGAGATATATTCTAGGATTCTTTCAGAGACAGAGAGAGTCTGAGAGAGACCGAGAGAGAGGGAGATGCTAGGCTCAAATGAGAGAGAGAGAGAGGGAGGAAGAGAGAGAGATTCTAGGCTCCTTTGAGCGAAAGAGAGATATACAGATAAATGGAGATGCTAGGCTCCTTTGAGGGAGAGAGAGTCAGACAGAGATAGAGAGCAATCCTAGGCTCTTTGAGAGAGAGAGATAGAGAGGGAGAGAACATATGCTCCTTCTAGAGAGAGATTGAGGGAGAGAGAGAGAGAAAGAGAGAAAGAGAGAGAGACAGAGAGACAGCGACAAAGAGAGAGATGCTTGGGACGTTTTAGAGAGAGAGATCTGCTAAGCTTTTTGAGAGAAAGAGAAAGGAAGAGACAGAGAGAGATATGCTAGGCTCCTTGAGAGAGACTGAGGGAGAGAAAAGAGAGAGAGAGAGAGGCTAGGCTCCCGTGAACGAGAGAGTGAGAGAGATACATGCAAGGCTCCTTTGTGAGAGAGAGAGAGAGAGCGAGAGTGATTCTAGTATCCTTTGAGAAAGAGAGTGGGATTCTAGGCTCCTTTGTGAGAAAGTGGAGAGATGAAGCGACAGAGAGTTGCTATTCCCCTTTGAGAGAGAGAGAGATGCTAGACTTCTTAGACAGAGAGAGAGAAAAAGAGAGAGATGCTAGAATATTTGGAGAGAGAGAGAAATGCTATGCTCCTTTGAGAGAGAGAGAGAGAGGGAGAGAGGGAGAGGGAGAGAGCGAGTAAGAGAGAGATGCAGGGATCCTTTGATAGAAAGTGGAGAGATACAAAGAGAGATGTATGCTATTCTACTTTAAGAGAGAGAGGACAGAGAGAGAGGGATCATAGGCTCGTTTGAGAGAGAGAGAGAGAGAGAAATATAGACGATATGCTCCTTGGAGAGAGAGTGAGAGAGAGAGAAAGAGAGGGAGAGAGAGAGAGCAGCGAGGCTCTTTTGAGAGAGAGAGATGGAGAGATAAAGATTCTAGGCTCCTATGAGAGAAATAGAGATACATAGACAGACATATGCTGGGCTCCTTTGAGAGAGACTGAGGGAGAGAAGAGAGAGAGAGATGCTAGGCTCCTGTGAACAAGACAGTGAGAGAGATACATGCAAGGCTCCTTCGAGAGAGCGAGCGAGCGAGAGGGATTCTATTCTCCTTTGAGAAAGAGAGAGAGATTCTAGGCTCCTTTCAGAGAAAGTGCAGAGATAGAGAGACAGAGAGTTGCTATTCCCCTTTGAGAGAGAGAGATGCTAGACTTCTTAGAAAGAGAGAGAGAAAAAGGGAGAGATGCTAGAATACTTGGAGAGAGAGATATATATGCTATGCTCCTTTGAGAGAGAGAAAGAGAGAGAGAGAGGGAGAGAGCGAGTGAGAGCAAGATACTGGGATCCTTTGATAGAAAGTGGAGAGATACAAAGAGAGATGTATGCTATTCAACTGTAAGAGAGAGAGGACAGAGAGAGAGGGATCATAGGCTAGATTGAGAGAGAGAGAGAAATATAGACGATATGCTCCTTGGAGAGAGAGGGAGAGAGAGAGAGAGGGAGAGAGAGAGAGCTGAGAGGCTCCTTTGAGAGAGAGAGATGTAGAGATAAAGATTCTAGGCTCCTATGAGGGAAATAGAGATAGACAGAGATATGCTGGGCTCCTTTGAGTGAGAGAGAAAGTTTCTAAGCTTCTTAGAGAGCGACAGAGAAAGAGAGAGATGCTAGATTCCTTTGAGAGAGAGAGATAGATAGATAGATAGATGCTTGTCTCCTTTGAGAGAGACAGAGGGAGAGAACTCTGTTGCTCCTTTCTGAGAGGGAGAGATACTAGGCTCCTTTGAGAGAGAAAGAGATATGCTAGGCTCCTTTCAGAGAAAGAGGAGAGCTAGAGAGACAGAGAGATGCTGGGTTCCTTTTAGAGAAAGAGAGACAGTGAGAGAGGGATCAGAAGCTCCTTTGAGAGAGAGAGAGGGAGAGAGAGAATATATGCTCCTAGGTGAGAGAGAGAGAGAGAGAGAGAGAGAGAGAGAGAGACAGATGCTTATCTCCTTTGAGAAAGAGAGAGATGGTAATCGCCTTTGAGAGAAAGAGAGAGATAGATGCTAGGCTACTTTGTCAGAGAGGGAGGGATGGTAGGCTCTTTGAGAGAGAGAGTAATGCTAGGATTTTAAGAGAGAGAGGGAGTGAGATGCTAGAATCCTTTGAGTGAGACAGAGAGATATATTCTAGGATTCTTTGAGAGAGAGAAAGAGACTGAGAGAGACAGAGATAGAGAGAGATGCTGGGCTCAATAGGACAGAGATAGGGAGGGAGAGAGAGATTCTAGGCTCCTTTGAGCGAAAGAGAGATATACAGAGACATGGAGATGCTAGGCTCCTTTGAGGTAGAGAGAGTCAGACAGAGAGAGAGAGGGATCCTTGGCTCTTTGAGAGAGAGCGTCAGGGAGAGAATATATGCTCCTTGGAGATAGAGAGGGAGAGATAGAGAGGGAGACAGAAATGCTTGTCTCCTTTGAGAGAGAGAGAGATAGCTGTGAGGCTCCTTTGTGAGAGAGGGAGATACTAGGCTCCTTTGAGAGAGAAAGAGATATGCTAGGGTCGTTTAAGAGAAAGAGTAGAGCGAGAGAGACAGAGAGATTCTTGGCTCCTTTGAGAGAAAGAGAGACAGAGAGAGAGGGATCCGGGCTCCTTTGAGAGAGAGAGAGAGTATATATGCTCCTGGGAGAGAGAGAGAGAGACATAGACAGATGCTTGGCTCTTTTGAGGAAGAGAGAGACGCTTATCTCTTTGAGAGAAAGAGAGAGGGAGATGCTACGCTACTTTGTCAGAGAGAGCGGGATGGTAGGCTCCTCTGAGAGTGGGAGTGAGTGATGCTAGGTATCTCAGAGAGAGAAAGAGAGAGATGCTAGAGTCCTTTGAGTGAGAGAGAAAGAGATATTCTAGGATTCTTTGAGAGAGATTAAGAGATAGAGAGACAGAGATAGAGAGAGATTCTAGACTCATTTGAGACAGAGAGAGGCAGTAAAAGAGAGATTCAAGGCTCCTTTGAGCGAAAGAGAGAGATACAGAGACAGGGAGAAGCTAGGCACCTTTGAGGGAGAGAAAGACAGAGAGAGAGGGATCCTAGGCTCTTTGAGAGAGAGAGAGATTGAGGGAGAGAATATATGTTCCTTGGAGAGAGAGAGGGAGAGAGAAAGCGATAGAAAGAGACAAAGAGAGAGAGAGAGAGAGTGAGAGGGAGAGAGAGAGATGCTTGTGTCCTTTTAGAGAGAGAGAGTGTTTGTAAACTACTTAGAGAGAGACAGGGAAAGAGAGAGATCTTCGATTGCTTTGAGAGAGAGAGAGATAGATGCTTGTCTCCTTTGAGAGAGACAGAGAGAGAGCTCTGA
Organism: Manis pentadactyla; assembly: GCF_030020395.1. Taxonomy (NCBI): domain Eukaryota; kingdom Metazoa; phylum Chordata; class Mammalia; order Pholidota; family Manidae; genus Manis; species Manis pentadactyla. Next base: position 128,144 of record NW_026644751.1, read on the forward strand.
GGCTCCTTTCTGAAAGAGAGACTGTAGGCTCCTTTGAGAGATAAAGTGATATGCTAGGCACCTTTGAGAGAAAGAGGAGAGCTAGAGAGGCAGAGAGATGCTGCGTTCCTTTTAGAGAAAGAGAGACAGTGAGAGAGGGATCAGAGGCTCCTTTGAGAGAGAGAGAGGGAGAGAGAGAATATATGCTCCTAGGTGAGAAAGAGACCTATAGAGTGATATGCTTAGCTCCTTTGAGAAAGAGAGAGATGTAATCTCCTTTGAGCGAAAGAGAGAGAGAGAGATGCTAGGCTCCTTTGAGAGAGAAAGATATATGCTTGGCTCCTTTGAGAGAAAGAGGAGAGTTAGACAGAGAGATGCTGGGTTCCTTTTAGAGAAAGAGAGACAGTGAGAGAGGGATCAGAGGATTCTTTGAGAGAGAGAGGGAGAGAGAGAATATATGCTCCCAGGTCAGAGAGAGAGAGACATAG